>NC_140933.1:46304267-46351767 GCF_014529385.1 Adiantum capillus-veneris | reverse complement strand
GAGCAAAGTAGAGCATGACCATGTATTGAAAGAAGAGAAATTCGACACCATGAGTGGGGATGTATGCGACATGAAACATGTATACATATACAAGTATTGGGCTGACGTATGTGGTAGCAATGTGGTTCTTTATTCCTCCCTCATGCAAGCTATGGCTCAAACAAAGAATGTTGAGAATGTGGATGTGGAGTTGAATAAACGGGAGTGACGTTCCAAGAACATTGTTATTCGTGGAATTATTGAAGAGAAGTTAGAGATGCCTCCTTCTCTTGACATTGTTATCAAAGACTTCTTCAAAACCCACTTTGGCATGTACGGAGTTATGGCCTATGCAGCACATAGAGTGGGTAAGCAAGGAGCTCCTCGCTTGGGAGAACGGCCAATTGTATGCACCATGCTAGATGAGACCAAATGAAAGATTATCCTTGATAATAGTTGGATCTATTTGAGGGATACAAAATGTTTTGTATGTAAAGATCAAACTATTAAGCAACAAAATATGTGTCGCAAGGCATATGAGGAAAAGAATAAGAATAACAAGGAGATCTCTCACGAAGAAAATGTGTCCAAAGACAAGGCAAGTCCATCGAGCAAATAGGGATGCGTGACCTATGAGACCGAGTTACAATTGAAAATACTCTTTTGGAATTGCAATCGATACCCATGGAATGTGGGAGTTGGCATTGATGAACTAACAAAAAAAGACGATGTTGTACTTCTTGTTGAAAATTGGGAGCATGATTCAAACAATTTGATATGCTATGCATTTCAAGGGAGTTGAAGGAATTTCACTTGTATGATCGTACTTCAATGGATGAGAAAGAGATGGATCACTATGAAAAGTTACTTTTACACATGTGTAATAGCACAGGTATGCTCATTGCCAATGGTGTATCTTTGTGGAATGGAACCAATGGATTTACAAGTAGAAAACATAACGGGGATAGTGTGATTGACTATATGCTACTCTCCGAAGCCATCATGTATCACATAAAGGGTTTTATGTTTGGCCAATGGACCCTGGAATCAGACCATCGGACCTTATGCATCAACCTTGCATGTGGAGAAGCAACTAAGCATGATAATCTCAACCAAAGGGAAGAGAAGTTATCATTATGTATGGATTTCAAACGGGTACCAATGTACATTGAAATGGTTGAGAAAAAGTTATGGATGACAAAGCTTCAATATGATGTACCATTGGAAACTCAATGAAAAGCTTCCAAGAAATCTATTTGTTCTTGTGATGAATAATGCTTTGCCATAAAGCCTCTCCATCGTATCAACAAAGATAAATTACACAAAGGTGGTTTGATGCTCGAAAGTCCTTCACAAAGCTTGATACAACTATGGACAAAGACAACTATTAAATTCATTTGCATACATACAAGGCATTGATTCAAAAGAAGGAAGAAGATGGAAAGTAAAGCAATAACTTTTTCAAGTCCAAGAAAAGGCACGTACAAAGTGGAAGATTTTGAAGAAACTTGAGGGGCAAGCGGGTTGCGAATTTTGGTAACTTGAGTCTTTTGGATATGTACACACATTGTAGGCAACAACTTCCATAACATTGAAATTTTTTTGTCTTTACATCTATGCCTAGAGGGCATTGTGATTTTTGATAGAGGCTATAGATCACCCAAATCAGAGTTTGGATGAAGAAGTTATGATCAAAAGAGTGAATTGTTGTCTACTAGGTCAAAAAACGGACGCACGAGAGAGAGAGAGAGAGAGAGAGAGAGAGAGAGAGAGAGAGAGAGAGAGAGAGAGGAAGAGAGAGGGGGGTGACGAAAGGGGAGAGATAGAGAGAGTCATCGTCCTTAAAGGTTAGATTGACCTATGGGACCAAATACAACATGTAACATGCTTAAAGACTATGGATATAATGGTGGAAATTAACAAATTGAATCCATGAAATTTTTTGGAGAGGAAAAAATGTAGGCCATGGATTGGGCTAATATGTAAGAAAAGCAAGTTTGATGTGGTCAAAAGCTGAGCACTTAAGTAGGGTATGATGCTCATACTCTGAAATTTTCAAGGGACATAATGTGTATACAAAAAGAGGATCTCCTACACTATCTTAATGTCTGGTCTCACATTTAAGGAAGCAGGAGCTAAGCCAACTGGTTGGTATGGTATAGATTGTGCATTAGGAAATAGGCTCAAGCATGTAATGGTTGAATACAGTTTTCTCTCTCAAAGAGGAACATGCTCTTTTAATTTGGGGAGAGAGTGATCAACGAAATACATGATTTCAGGTCACATCTTGAATTTTGCTCCATGTCTTTAGTTTAGCATAATGGCCAAGACTCCTATAAAAAAAAATTATTGAGCGACCTTATTTTGCTTTCATTTCTATCACATTTTAAGATGAAAATGGCGTGAACGTGTAATGAAAAAATAGTGTTCACATTATGAAACTAAGCTGCTTATGCATTGTTGTGATTTAGTGATGTTGTACACTATTACCATGCTTGTGCACAATGGCATGCATAGAGATACAAGCAAGTGAGGCATTTATAGAGCAACGTAGATGGAAGATCAATCACATTCTTGATATAAAAGAAATCCAACTAATCTCTTTAAAACTTGAAGCTCTCCTAGTACATTGGAAATTATGAGACCTAATCTTTTCACAACTCCACTCTTAGACATAAAAAGTTTTATGATTACACATTGTAGCAATTACGGGTTTGGTAGCACCTTTGTCAACCCTAGGTTACGATGCGTACTACTCCCATGACTTTCTCACATGAAAGATGCAAGTATAGAAGCAAGTAAGAGCGTGGATAAGATACATTGAATCCAATTGTGTTCTCATTGTTGAAACCGATTCTAGAACCCACTCCATTTTCAACCAAATTTTTATGATTACATTGACTTCTCTCAGCTTTCTTCTCTTTAAACCTTGCTATCTTATATGATCTATATAATCAATCTTGGTAGAATTGTTAGACCAAAGGAAGACTCTCTCTCTCTCTCTCTCTCTCTCTCTCTCTCTCTCTCTCTCTCTCTCTACCCCAATAAAGGTAGAGCACTCCTAACTTTGTTGAACAAGGGCTAGCACCTCATGAAAAATGACATCTGTAAGAAACTCTCAAGCTTTGTATCAAAGAATGCTTTGCAGCATCACATCTTACATATAGTTATGTTTGTTAGAATCTGTTAAGAATAGAGGTGATGTTTCTTTGGCCACAACAACGCACGGGTCACATACTAGTTTACTTTATGTAATGTAAAAAGTCTTTTGAGTTTCCAATGCCAAAAGGCTTTTCATCTATTACAATGTTACCCTTCAATGTTGTATTTTAAATATTCTTACCCGTCACTTTTTCATTTTAGATTAGAGATTTTGTAAGGTTTCTTTCCTTTAAATTTTAAGCTCCATTAGGTGGTGGTCACACGAGGCTCAGCTATCAATAACTTAGGCAAATAATTGAGCCTGCTCAGTACTACCGAGCATAGCTTTTTGTAACTGTGCCAATTTTGGCACAATTGCACTAGAGGGTGTTTGTAATACATTTAATGTGGGAAACTTTCAAAGGAATCAACGTTATCTCTCTAGATCCTCTCTCTTCTCTACCTGCTAGCAAAGGTAATATCCTCTATGTATCTTTTTTTTGACTTCCACATGCAGGTAATCATTGATTCTTGTGCTTGCACGTGATCGTGACCATGGCTTAGCTATCACTCATTCACTGCACAAGAAGCTTAGTAGCCTCATGTGAGCTTTGTTGCACGTGTCGGAGGCTGGGAACTTGCCTGTGCACTGTGTGTGAGCCTCAAATGCCTGCAAGCACACAACTAGACAGTCCTAGCAAGCTCAAAGAAACAATGGTGTGGCACTCACCGCTCAATGCTTCCGTTGTGAAGGATCCTGTGCTGCAAAGAAGAAGGAGTCACCGCCGATACTGCGCTCAACCACCTTGCCGCCTTCAATGCCGCTGCAATACTTGATCACACACACACACACACACACACACACACACACACACACACACACACACACACACACACACACACACACACACACACGAGCACACAAAGGAGAAGGAGATAGAGATGGAGCAAGAGCACTTCTTAGCTTGCACCTCAAAGAATGAGGATTTTTAGGTCAAATGGACCTTTTATAAGAGTTTGCCCCATTCACACATGGGCGTCCACAATGGTCGATCGTTGCAAAACTATTGTAAAAATAAGATAAATGGTGAACCTCTCATCGGCTATAACCTACACACCTATTGGACCAACAAGCCCGATCCATGACTCAATCAAATAAATAATAAGGTGTCCGCCCTCAAAGGTGATAGGGTGTCCGTGAGGGTTAACATGCTCCCCTTCCTGATGTAGATTCCATACTCGAAAGCTATTGAGATGAAGCTCGTTCATCGAGGTGGAGGAGCATCTGAGGTTGAATTGTCCTTAGCCTTCTTCAATCACTACAAAATCAACCAAAATTGGCACATTAATTGCATTCTCATATACAATTAAAAAGCATATGCAATTGTAGACACACAAATTGATTGGTAACAAAATAGTAAACAATTTGTTAGCAGCAATAAAACATTAAACTCTAATATAATCAAATGCATGAGCAATTGTAAAGGTTAAAAAAGAAACAAGTCTAGGGTCGCTAATTTAACAGTTGAGAGGCACTAGAGGTCAACTTTTAATAACATGGGCAAGCTTCTCAATTCTCTCTGGTCAATTAAGATGTTTAATCGCGAGAGCAAAGTATTTCATGTCCGAGGGCTGAATAGAGGCTATACCTAGAAGACTTATAGTTAAGCTATGATAAAAGGAATTGCTCATGAAATCATCGCCTGGCTTATTCCCTTTTTTTGACCCCCAAAGTTTTTTCACCTCGATCAATTTTGATGTGTGTGCTTATTTTGTATGCCTTGGGATTTTTGCTTTTCAAGGAAAAGCGCCGACACTGGGAACCTCTGGGGCTCTAGTACCATAGGCAATACATGTGAGTAAAGTACCAAATCAAGCTGGAATTCCTCTTCCAGCTTAAGATTTAACATTGTGACACTTTTTTTTTTTTTGTTTGTCATTGCATTTCAATTTTGAGTTTTGGGGGGTCATATGACATTGTTTCCTCCCCAGGCTCATCAGACTAGTAAACTCCCTTTATAATACTTAAGCTAAAGGTCAATAGAGACAAAGCCCACTAGAAAGACCTAGTACATTACACACAATGCTGCATAAATCGGATTAAGAACCTAAAGTAACCATTGATTATTAGGAAGGCATTCCCCATGGTATTAAGAGAAGATCTCTAACTCCTAACTTGGTCAAACTAGCTTAGTCTGACTGCTTGATTCTTAAACCTAGACAAGGGATTATGACAAAAAATATTTAATCTAAGAAAATTTTCTGAATATTGTGCTACCAATCACATTTAAAGCAGACAAACATTGATGCTAAAAAGAAGACAAGAGACAATGCTAATGGACAAGAAACATATGTTCGTGTTGATGATCGCGCTCGATTCAAAGAGTGAACGAGAGAAAGATTCCATGAAGTTCAAAATACTAACAATGACAACGCGTTCCTGTACACATTAGAAAACACAAGGAATACCTCTAAGAGGCACATGAGTGGGAAGAGGCACCAACCTTGAAGAGTGAACGAGAGAAAGATTCCATGAAGTTCAAAATCTTAACAATGGCAATGCGTTCCTGTACACACTAGAAAACATAAGGAATACCTTTAGGAGGCACATGAGTGGGAAGAGGCACCAACCTTTATTGAACACAATCAAACAACATAAGGAACCCTAACCTAATTATTTGCACCCTCCTAGAGAGTCAAGGGAACAGGATATTGAATAGATGGGCGGATAGCCCTAGGTCCAAATCCCTATCCTTGTCATCATCGAGAAAAACAAAGCCATCATTCGGGAGACCATACGTGCCATCCGCGTAATCATGTAACTCTTCCTCATCATTAGAGGCACAAATGTTCACTAAGAACGTCACTAGACGTCTATAGTCATCTTAGTCAAGAGGGTAAGCTTGTGCAATCGAAGAGATGTCCCCTACTAATTATGGATCAATCATGGTCAAGAGACGTATTAGCCATTCTAATTCCTCAAAATTCCTCTCACATGCTAGCATATCCACCAAATCCCATTCACAAGCAAGCCTAGACTATGTGACACTTGTGAAAAGTAAAGAGGGTACCTCTAACCCAAGGTAGGAGTGGATGACTTTAGCGTACTAGCCATCTCTGTATACACAGATAGATGATGGTTAGTGTGAAAATATTATAAGGGTCATGTTAAAAGGTCGTGTCCTTGTGCATAATGTCTTTTCATGATTTTGGGTCATGTACTAGAACTTGTAGGTTTTCAGCTTTTTGTTTGGTGTCTCTTGCTCTTTTACTTTTTTACGTTTTGTTTTCTTGAGTATATGGCTATATATATACATTCTCTAAGATTGGAAGATTGAGAGGTCAGAGAGGAAGGTTAACAGGGGAGCAAGTGAATGATGGATGTCAACAAACACTCCCCCCTTCCTTGGATATATCATAGCTTTTGGAACGATGTCGTCACCTTTTGAAACCAGTTGTTCCAAGTTGTTATGGGTTAAGACTTTGACCAATAGTTTTTGACCCCCCTAGGTGTCTCATCTAGTTGCAAGGGTGGTAAGGTACTCTCCCATGATTTTATTTACAACATTGTTGTAAGTGGTGAACTTACAACGGGAGGTGCAAATTCTTTCTTGTTTGTATGGATATGTACAATGGTAGGTGGAGGTTGTGTCAAAGCTTCTATTTCCGTATATGAACTACATTAAGAGCAAGAAGCTTCATTTGTTTTTTCTATTTTTGAGCTAAGCAAAACAAGCCTTTCTCGCTTAGGTACCCAAACTATCTCCGGGTTCAGGTGTATAGTGTTCTATGGTCTTTCCCTTCCCACGATCTTCAATCAACTTTATTGTTACAGGATTTGTTTCACATGGGTGAGGTGACAGGTAAGAACACAATTTACATTTTGGCACCTTGATTTGATCATTTCCTTCATAGTAGCCTTGGGCTCCCATAGGAATCCAACGCAATGTTTTCTTACATTTTTGGGAGCGAGTGGGGTGTTTCTTACAAGGCTTCTGTTTTTTAGCATTAGAAATTGTCACTAAAGAAGCTGTAGGGACCCATTTGTATGTTTTCTTCATTATATGAGGATGGGTCTTGTGTGTCTCAAGCTTTGTTTCAACTACAGAAGTTAAAGCTCTAGAGAGTTTGGCTATAGGGACATATGATTCAACCTCTTGGACATGCACTGTTTTGGGTTGTATTTTCTCAGGAGGCAATTTCTCAAGGACTATCGTTTGAGTGGCAGGGCTAAGATTTGGTTTTGTGTTGTGTCATTGTGACACTCCGAGTCCCCCAATCAACAATGCATTTGGTCGCTATCATCCACGTGCATCCTAGATTTATATTACCTTCCATAGTTCCAACATGCATGACCAAAAATTCTTGAGCTACAACCCCTAGTGGATTCACTCTATTACAAAATTGGATGCCACTTGCGAGTGAAAAACTTTGATAAAACCCCTATATATGACTCATATTAGGGAATATGACCCCCCTTTCTACGCTTATACGAAAATCAATGAAGAAAACTATCATACCCCTATCTTACATAAAAAATTTAGGTCTCACATTATCCAACTAAGTAAAACTAGTCAAAGAGTGTGTAGCAAAGTGATTGGCAATGTACTTAGGAACCACTTATGTTGATAGCTAGATGTACCCTCAATGTTTCTTAGTTTGTCTTTCAAACTATGTGTCCGATCAGCCTGCACTCTGGTTACTCGTCCAATTCTGACCCATCCAAATCTAGTGTAAATCAACCCTTGACCTACTCCAAATCAACCCTTATCTATGATCGGCTTGATGCAAAATTTGATGTATGACCTGATAAAAAACTTCCCCTAAATTCATCTGAGTTCTAGTGCACACCGGTGATCAGTCGTTACAAGTAATCAACCCGAGTCAGCCCCCCCCCCCCCCCCCCCCCCCCCTTATAAATATGATATCCCCCTCATTTTTAAGCTTGGCAAATAAATTATTGGGGGATTTTCCCTAACTTATACGCTTATGTAGCTTGTAAAAAAAAAAACCCTCCCTTGCACTTAGGTGGTGCGGTAAGTTTTCCATGGTGAATCCCCCTGGCGGGCTACAACCCCATTGTCATAACTGACAGAACTGTGCCAGATTCCAAAAATCGTGATTTTTTTCTTGTTGACACCCTTGACTTGGATAGTACTCTCATATAGAGTTGGCTTTCCTAATTGACACCACACCCCATATGATAGCAGATTATATTTAGCACCCGTGTTCAACAGGGCGTTATATAGCACTTTTCCATAGGTGATATTTAACTCAATAGGGTATCATAGAGGTGTGTCAGAGTCCAACCAATCATCCTCTATTTCAACTTGAAATGCATGTGTAACTCCAAGGTTGGCCTCTCGTTGGCGTCTTATACGTTGTTGTTGCTCCTTAGCTTCAACTTGAGCTTGTATCTTTTTCAATTCTGCTTGTGCATTGGCTGCCTTTTTGTGATGAATGGCACGTAGCTCCTCTTGGCTTAAAGGATCATAGTATCTTTTAAAATTACTCCCATTGAGGAATCCAAGAATTTCAACTCCATCAAGAGTTTCCACATGGTACCTTGTGGGGTGATTTTGAATACTCTATATGGTCCTTTTCCCGCATATTTTAACTTTTTATTCTTGTTTTGCACTCCATACATAAGGACTTTATCCCCAACCTTGATATCTTTGTTCTTTAGATGACGGTCAAATCATTTCTTCCCCCTATCTTTCTCTACAAGTGCATTTTGCACAGCCAATTGCCTTTCTTCATATAACCTCTCAAGTATATATAAACGCTCAGCTAAAGGGCTACCATCCCAACTTGTGAAGCTACCCGTAGACTAGGAATTACAAACTCCTATGGCATAACTGCTTCTTGGCCATATACCATTTTGAATGGTGTACAATTAATAGCCACTTTGTAAGAAGTACAGTAAGCCCATAGAGCTGATGTCATCTTAAAATCCCAATCTAAACTGCATTTTATGTTATACAAAAAACATATAATACGCCATATACGGGTAAATTTTACCTGACCCCATATTATACGAGCATTTTATACGATGACACATCATAAAAAACGGGCAACGTATTTTTTCCCCAGAGTTTTGATCGAAAGAGACTTCGATCAAAGATGTTTAGTACAAATTTTCTTTCAATTGAAAGATGTATTGTTCGAAAAAAAAACTATACATACCAACACGGCGCCTATTGAGACTAGTGTTCCTCTTTAAAAAAAACTATATATACTGGCAACGCGCCTATGAAGACTAGTGTTCCTCTCAAAAGGTGTTCCTTGTCAACAGAAGACAAAAAACTCAAACTTTCACTCATACAAGGTTTTTGTTTTTTAAGAATCATTTGCTCCATGCTCAGTTTACTCACACGTGGAAGTGAATTGGGATATAGTTTAGAGATTACTGTTGTGTGTAGAGTGTACTCTCACATGAGGTTTTTTGTCAGCAAAATATAATAGAATAGAGGTCAGTTTTATTTAGGTAAGTTCGATTTTGACGTGCAGATACTTTCTCACCTCAAAGTGAACACAGATAGAAATTTTATTGTCATGTGTAGAGCATCACACTATGCTCTCACTGGAATCAAAATTTAGGAATCTCATGTCCAAATACATTGAAATTACATTATCTTTATTTGGATTTCTATGTCTATCATACTGTGTGATCGTACACATGTATCAAATGCAAATAGATAAGCTTTCAAAGATCTACCATGGAGTGTGAGAACTTTATGTTCACACTTCAGATAGATATGACAATTGTCAAAGATTGCAATTAATCCCATTTCCAATGAGAATCAATTGCAAGATTTGATCAACATTACCAATTATCGTAATGTGTGAAAGCTTTATTAAGCTTGCACTTTAGATAAATTGATATAGTGCAACGGATTATAAAATCGATCATTGTAATATGTGAAAGCCAAAAGCTTGCACTTTAGATGAATCGATATAGTGCAATGTGATTAAAATGTTTTTTTTTAAGTGATGAAGTTATTTAGTGCATCAAAATATAATTTGATTGACATGAGTTTATTAAAGAATGCAAAAACTATTATTGTCTATTGTTAATTGATAATGCAGCACGATACTAATTGATAATGTGGATAGATTTTGGTCACCATATTGATCGATAGAGCATTGCTTGTGCAGTTTGTTGCTTTGAATTAATTTTGACTTAGAAATTAACAAGTGGATTTGTTGATTTGACAGCTTAAATTTATCTGTCAGCATGCTGAAAGAACATGAGTGGAATTACGTCCACAAGCTGCGTGCTGGAAAGAATACATCTCAATTGAAATGCAAGACATGTGGCCATGAGTTCAATGGTAATGTGACCAGAACAAAGAGCATTTTTTTAAAGTCACTGGTAATGTGTCTAAGTGTACGGCGCCACCAAGAGATATTCATGCTAGATTGCCAAAGTACGCTCGCATTGCAGAGCAAATTCTTGCACCTAAAAAGAAAACTGTGAATGCCAAACAAGCTGCAATGGATGTTGAAATATCATTTGTCAATGAGAGGATAGAGCATGTGCCTACGGAAGCAAATGTTCAAAACTCCCCAATCAACTCCTTTTCACGAATGTGCTTTGACGTCAACAATAGCAAATCCTAGCTCAACTAAAGCTAGTAAAGCATCATCCAATGGACAAACACTGTATGAAGCGATAGATAAGCAATGGTTGCTTGAGTTGCACTTGAAATGGACGTAAGATTTTGTGGCATGTGGTATACCATTCAACGCTATGCACAACCCCATATTTCAAGATGCTTTAATGAGCACGGCCAAAAAGGGGTTTGTGCTTCTTGATTATAATAAGATGCGCACAAAGTATCTAGATAAAGTGAAAGATAGTACTGAAGCCATCCTCAAGCGCATGGTGGTGGAGTTTGTTCCTGCATATGGTTGCACTATATCGTTGGATGTATGGACCAACCGTCAGAAGAATCCACTCATCAATGTGATGCTTATCAATCCTAGAGGGTCTATGTTCGTGGAAGCCATTTACACCTCTTTAAAAGAGAAGACCAGTGATTATCTGGCAAGGATATATGAGCACGCTATAGCAAAGGCAGGTGGACCAAAGAATGTGACTGCAACTGTCACAGATAATGCATCCAATTACAAGGCTGCAGGAAGGGTTATCCAAGTTAAGTACCCAAAAATTACTTGGGTGCCATGTGCTGCACATACTCTTAATTTTCTATTAAATATATTGGAAAAATGGCCATCATAAAGCAAATGCTACTAGATACTAATCATGTGGTGAAATTTATTAGAGAGCATCAATTTTTGTGTGCTTTTTTTCAATTAAAATCACCCAACAAAACTTTGCAGATATTTTCGACAAGGTTTGCAACCGCATATTATGTTATTGCCACCTTGCAAGAAGTGAAGCCTGCATTGATTGAAATAGTAGCTGATAGACGCTGGGATGCATGGCTCAATAAGCATCCTAGCTACCAAGAGGTAGTTGCAAGATGTGTACAGATTGTGAACTCGCAAGTTTTTTGGCACAATGTAGAGAGAATTGTCACGCTGGCCAAACCATTTGTAGATCTTTTGTGAATAGTCGACAAACGCTCCTTTGTCTTTGGTCGAGTCTATTGTATATGTCAGAGGCATTGTGCAAAGTAAGAGAGCATGATGTCTTTGGTGCAAAGGACAAAGCTTCAATAAGCAATGGGTGCAATTGCATACGCCGTTGCATGGTGTTGCATTTGTATTAGATCCCAAATTTCAAATGCACCAACAATTGGCCAATAAAGAAGTCATGAGTGACTTCAAAACAATGTGCTCTCAACTATTTGGACAAGAGGATGGGAAGACTGCTTTTCATCAGCAAGTTGATTATGCTAATAGAACTGTCATGTTCCAGGATCCATGGCATATAGATACCATTGCACACACAAGTGCGCCTCTATGGTGGAAGGACTATGGTGGGAAGAAAGTAGAGTTGCAACACATTGCTGTCAGGGTTCTATCTATTGCAGCATCAAGTGGAAGATGTGAGAGAAACTGGTCGGCTTTTGACTTTATGCATACTAAGAAATGAAACCAGCTTCATCCTCAAGGTGCTGCTGATTGAAGGAGTACGAGTGGAAGTGCGACGCGAGAGAGAGTGCGAGAAGAAGAGCACAACGATATGGTGAACTCGCTCTACTGTAATGTGTAGAGCATAGTGAGTTCTTATTAGGTTTTTACAAAAGAATATGTGTACATACCTGGCAGCCCGCCCACTTACCTGGGCGACCATATTGGGCTTTATACCCCAAAAACCTCCCACTTAAAGTCCAATGTGGTACTTTAAGTGTGAGAGAAGCTACTATACAAGCTAATATACAAGAGATGTAGAGAAGTGATGTACTACCCTACACCTAACTGCTTGCGAAAATGCGCAAAGCTCTCTGAGGGAAGTCCTTTTGTAAGTAGATCAGCAGGATTTTCTATGGTGTGAACTTTGACAAGCTGAAATTGCTTATCCTCGAGCATTTCCCTGATGAAATGATACTTCACATCCACATGCTTTGTCTTTGAGTGATAAACTGGATTGCGAGCCAATTGTATAGCACTTTGAATATCACAATATAACACAGGCATCTCTTCTTTGATTCCCAAATCTGTTACTAGTCGATTAAGCCAAATTGATTCTTTGCATGCCTCTGATGCTGCAACATATTCAGCCTCTGTAGTAGACTGACTAACACAATCTTGTAATCTAGAACGCCATGATACTGCTCCTCCAGCCAATGTAAAGACATACCCTGACGTAGACCTTCGGTTGTCTAAGTCACCTGCATAATCTAAGTCTGTAAAACCCTTTACACTTAGCTCCTGACTCCCATAGCAGATACGCATACTCTTTGTAGCTTTCAGGTATCTCAATATTCCTTTCACTGCCTCCCAATGTTTCTTGCCTGGGTTTGACATGTATCGACTTACTACTCCCACTGCAAATGCAATGTCTGGGCGAGTAGCAATCATTGCATACATCAAACTACCCACTGCAGACGCATATGGAATCTTATCCATTTCAGCCTGTTCTTCCTCAGACACATGACAACCTTGTCAATATACTCTGTTTGAGATAACCAAATCAACTTCTTTGATCTGTCTCTCTCAATGCGCATACCAAGTATATGACTTGCCTCACCCATGTATTTCATGTCAAACGATTTTGCCATCTTTGACTTCAAAGCTGAAATTTCTTCCAAGTGCTTGCCAACAATCAACATGTCATCCACATATAAAATAAGGATCAGCCAACTACCATCCTTAGCCTTCTTTGTATATAGACAGTGATCAAACTCACTACGTTTGTAGCCTTGAGAAAGCATAAACTTGTGGAATTTATGGTACCATGCCCTCGGTGATTGTTTTAAGCCATAAAGACTCTTTAACAACTGGCATACCCAATCTTCCTTGCCTTTCTCAACAAACCCTTCTGGCTGCTGCATGTAAATTTCCACATCTAAATCACCATGCAAGAACGCTGTCTTGACATCCATTTGGTGCAACACCAAATCTAATATGGCAACCAATGCAAGAAAGCATCTCAATGTAGTCATCTTGACCACCGGAGAGAAGACTTCATCAAAGTCAATGCCTTGTTCTTGCTTAAAGCCCTTGGCAACAAGCCTTGCTTTGTACTTTGGCTGACTATCATGAGCGGTGATCTTATACCTGTAAACCCATTTACAAGGTAGAGCCTTTTTGCCCTGTGGTAATTTAACTAGCTTCCATGTCTTGTTTTTATGCAGAGCTGTCATCTCTGACTGCATGGCCAATTGCCAATTCCAGGAGTCCTTCATTTGCACTGCTTCCTTGTAACATGAAGGCTCATTGCAATCAGTCAACATGACATAGTTCATAGATGGAACAAACCTATCAGGAGGTTGCGTGACACGTCCAGATCTACGCACAATAGGTGGCTCAGGCTCAGCCACAACCTGTGGTTCCACTCTATCCTGTCCTTGCTCCTCTTGAGCCCTGACATTTTGTCTTGCACGTGCAGGTCCATCTTCTTGGAAGACAACTCTTCTAATCTCCTCAACCCTCTCTGGTTTAGAATGATATTTGGATTCATTAAAGTGAACATCATTGCTGCGGACAACCTTTCTGGATTCGGGATCCCAAAGTCTGTACCCCATCTCACCAGAATTACCATAGCCTAGAAAGATGCCTCACAGCCAAAGACTCTGAGATGCTTGTATGAGGGCATTTTGCTTGACCATACCATCTCTGGCACTGAATCCTTCTGCAAAACCTTTCTAGGAGATCTATTTACAAGATGAACAGCTGTTGATACAGCTTCAGCCCAAAACCCATTTGGCAGCTGTGCATTAGACAACATACTTCTGACCTTCTCTTGTATGGTCCTATTCATCCTCTCAGCAACACCATTTTGAGGAGGATTGTAAGGAGCAGTAAGTTCACATTTTATACCTTTTGACTCACAAAAGTCCTGAAAGGCCTTTGAAACATACTCTCCACCATTGTCAGTGCGTAAGCATTTAAGCTTCTTGCCACTCTGATTCTCCACAAGTGTCACAAACGTTTTGAAAACACTAAACGCTTCATCCTTGTGCTTGAGAAAATAAACCCATACTTTTCTCGAGTAATCATCTATAAATGTCATAAAGTAAGAAGCTCCCCCTAGAGATAGGTTAGGCATAGGTCCACACAAATCACTATGAACAAGTGCCAATTGTGTATCTCTTCTACTGCTTCTATGCTATGTGGCTGCTGTGTTTGCTTACCATACAGACAATGTTCACAGAATTCAAAATCATTAAATGAAAAGCCAGGCAAATAACCAGAACGAGACAAGATTTCCATTCCTTTCTTGGACATATGTCCTAACCGGCTATGCCACAAAGAAACGTTCGGCTGCTTGGTTACATTGATTACATTTTTAGAGACATTTGATACATAAATCATGTAAAGTCCTCCAGACTTTACTCCATGTGCTACTGTCATAGAACCCTTGGATATCTTCCACATGTTCTATCCAAAAGTGGTGACGTAGCCAGCATCATCAAGTAAAACTGTGTTGATCAAGCTCTTTGTAATTGCGGGAACATGTCTCACATTATTCAGCGTGAAAGAAGAGCCATTCTGAAACTTCAATTGAACATCTCCAACACCTAAGATCTCACATGTCTGCCCATTGCCTAGCCGAACATGATCTTTAGTGGTCACATAAGAGGTAAACCACTCCTTGTTTGGAGACACATGAAGTGATGCCCCTGAGTCTATAATCCAGACACTCAATGCATTTCCATCAGATGCTGTAAGAAGAGCTGAGTCCATTGTATTCTTCAAGAAGTAGATGTCTCCTGACACTAAATTGTCATCCTCTGCAACAGTGTTTGTCACATTTATTTCTTGAATCTTCACTGAGGACTTGTTCTTCTCACCATGGTCTTCAACTTTCTCTTTGCCTTTTTCTGCTTTCCATTCTCTGCAGTCTCTTTTCATGTGACCCTTCTTGCCACAATGGTAGCATTCTATGTCACTCTTGCCTTTAGCACTGCGGGACTTGCTACAAGACTGATTCCTCTTTCCACCTTTGTACTTTTCTTTGGTCCTTCCCCTGACAACTAAGGCTGTTCCTTTGCCTTTTTCCATTGTCTTTCTATTGATTTCTTCAGTAAGCAGACTTCCTTCTACACTTGCTATGTTCAAACCATCTGGAGGTGCAGAATTACTCAAAGCTGTGCGAAAAGTGTCCCAACTTTCCGGCAATGTGATCAACAGGAACATAGCTCTAACAGGTTCATCAAACTTGACACCTTGAGCTGACAACTGACTATAGATTGTGTTGAATTCATTCAGATGATTGGACATAGGTGTCCCTTCTTTCATCTTCAAGTCAACAAGCTTCTTAAGCCAGTATACCTGTGAAGCTGCACTCTGCTTCTCATAAAGATCACTCAGCTTTAACCATGCTTGATAAGCTGAAATCTCGTCTGCTACATTGAAGTAAACGCTTTCTGCCAAAGTCACCATAATGGTAGAAAGTGCCAATTCATCCATTTCGCTCCATTCATCTTCGTCCATATCTTCTGGTTTTATCCCCTTGAGCTTTATAGGTTTTATCTACTTCTTTTGTACCAACACGTGCCAAATCTGCTTCTTCCACAATGGGAAATTGGTTCCATCCATCTTCTTGATATTGTAAAGAGCAGTGTCGTGTGATCCAGCCATAGCTACGCTTCACAGTAGTTTACTTTCCTAGGAAAAATTCGGCAAAGTTTCCCCTGTAAACTGACCTCTGAACCAATATCAACCTGTCAAATGAACGAAGAAAGCTTCAGATTCTGCAGAAATTTTGGCAGAGTCTCCTTTGTAAAATGGCTCTGGTGTACTAAAAACAGACCAAAAAACCACCGTCTCTCTAACATTGTAAGCTGTGGGTAAACCTGTCCTGCACCTATACTGTCTCTGACTGTCCTGTCACTGTCTTGTAAGCATAGACTGCGACAATGCCTCAACGGTAGTAAAGCAAAGATGCAATCCCAACTGTCTAACTCACAGTCAATACATCCTAGCTGCCTATCTAAGGGTGCTCGAGGGATCGCTCCAAGACCTGTATCACTCAAAGGATCTCAACATTCGAGAATCCCCCAGCTCAATAAAACCTCACTCGACCCTCAACAAAGGCTGCAGTAAATCTGACAGTACATAGACTTCCCACAAAGTCATACATCCACAAATTTCCCACTGTATGCTGTAACCGCTGCGGTGGTTGCTTGCTGCGTGACTCACAGCCAGTAAACGCTCAACAGACATACATCATCTCTGACAATACATCCCATGTGGAAGTACCTGCAATGTCAGGATGAAATCTGGAATATCAAGCAGCAAACACAAGCTACCTGATGAACTAGTGGATGTCGCCTACAGTCTGTGTGTAGATGCGCCCATGTCGTATGTGACACACCTCCAAGAACTGCGAGCCGTCCTTCGATGTGTAGACAGCCACAAATCAACACTCTGGGAGTGTCTATATCCTCAACACCTACAGTCGTAGGCCGAAAACCCCAAATTTGCAGAGTCGGATCTGCACCCGCTGAGAACACGTAGTCGAAAATGGCCTGCGCAGAACTTTGTCGAAGTCGAACGGTGACCGAGATGACCTCAGAATGAAATTTTGAGCACACCGAGCCCTACGGTCCTGCCCACAAGATTTGGGGCCGTGTCTTTGCCTGTCGAATTTCACTCCAATCTGAGCTGGTGACTCTAGCCTCCTGCAGTGCTGCCCCGAGCCTCGATCTGAGCTCTGATACCAGTTGAAGGAGTACGAGCGAAAGTGCGACGCGAGAGAGAGTGCGAGAAGAAGAGCACGACGATATGGTGAACTCGCTCTACTGTAATGTGTAGAGCATAGTGAGTTCTTATTAGGTTTTTACAAAAGAATATGTGTACATACCTGGCGGCCCGCCCACTTACCTGGGCGACCATATTGGGCTTTATACCCCAACACTGATTTGGTTTATGTTTTCTACAACATGAGACTCATTCATAAGCCTGTAACATTGCGACAAGAGCAGCACTAAATCACTATGGTGTTTAACAAACCCATGAATCTATAGCTACGGAAGTAGACGATGACAATGATATGGAATGGAGATAGCTTCAGAATGCTCTTATATGGATGATATGGTTGGTGTGTTTGATGGAGACGAAGATGTATGACTTAAAGTCTATAATTTTTGCTCGCTGTGAGTGTGAAAATTATGAAACTACAACATGTTCACCTCTCTCTCTCTCTCTCTCTCTCTCTCTCTCTCTCTCTCTCTCTCTCTCTCTCTCTCTCTCTCTCTCTCTCTCTCTCTCTCTCTCTCTCTCTCTCTCTCTCTACGATTTTTCCGATCGAGAATACAAAAATAGTTAGTTGAGGGGATAAATGACGAGTTGTGATTACAAAAACTGTAGCCCTTCGCCCAAATAGACAGGGGTAAAGTGAGCAAAGTTCTCAAGCCAAAGATTGAGTCGGCTCATTGAGTAGTTTGTCTATGTCAAAGTCGGCACTTTCAGGTGTAGGAGATGGACCTAGAGGCCCTTGCTGCGAAGAACTAGCCCAATCTCTCAATGGATCGTAGAGTTCTGCATATTTTTACAGCTTGGTTTGGGCCTCTAATAGCTCTATCTCAAGCTCAAGGATTCTGTTGCACAAAATATCAAGTCTCTCCTTGGCTTGCAAGATCTTGCCCTTGGCTTGCCAATGCAACGAGTGTGTCTGATTCTTTGGGAAGTAGAACTATGGGACGTTTGCATGGAGGCATTGGATTATTGGCATGACTTGCAGCCATTTCTCTGCAATCCAACCATGCCCAACGCCAGAGTTCTTGGGGCAGTCTGACCAATCCACGTGTCTACCAAGGATGTCGTGAACATAACATTTCTATATAAAGTAGAGTGCCATTTGATTGTTGTTTGGCATAACTCTCTTTCAACATATGAATCTTTGTTGAGCAACACTTGTGCGAGTCCTTTGTGCTGCAAATTTGATAGCTTTACAGGCACTGATTTCTTGGCATTGCAGTTGATTCAAAATAAACGTTGGCGCACAAAGTGGCTTGGACATAGTTTTCTGTACTCCTTATGGCTGAGAGGTTCGCCTTGCAACCTGGATTCATCCTCTTCAATCCGTGCAATAGCTTCGAGATCTTTCTCCTGACCATAACGCTCTCTCTCTTCTTTGTAGATGCCCCTGTGCTTCGGCATGGTTAAGTTCTTTGTCCATATCTGTCAATCAAGCGAACATGTCATCATGAGAAAAATTTGTCGTTGATGAAGTGTGTGAAATACACAACACGACCATCAGCGGCAGACAATTTAAAAATCTTGGATTGTGGTCAAACATCATACATATTTACAAGACAACACCAATTCATCTATTGATAAGTCGTGTATCTACGGATCAAAAAATACAAGGCGTGCCATACTAAGATGAAGAGGGCAGAGGTATGCATCTCTCCACTCTTAGGTAGACAAATGTATCCCTCATATTTTTATGTAGTAAGAACGATGATGTGACTTAATTCAGTCCCTGATGACGTGTGTGGAACTCACGACACAAACATTAGTGGACAACTTAACAATCTCAAATGCATGTCAAATATCGTATGTATTTACATCCAAGACAACACCAAGTCATCTAGTGATGAACAATGACGTGTCTTTGGAGTTGGAAACACAAGAGTAACCAGTGCGTCACACAAATATGAAGAGGGCATAAACTATGCATCTCTCCACTCTCTGTCTGACGAACAAAAACTCTTGTGTGTACGTGAAACAAACGATAATTTGAGCTGATCTAAAATGGAGCAACCTATAGGCTACTCTAGAGTGAGAGGTGTAGCATCATGCCTATTGCACACCACGAGTTGACCACTAAACCCTAAACTCAGCTATGTGGTGAAAGATAGACAACTGCACCACACGAGTGAGAATCTAAGTCTACCCTAAAACCCGTCTTTGCAGTGAGCTAAGTGGTTGCACAGCACAAGAAAAGTGAATAATTTTTACACACTTCTGGAGTGAGTTGGATGGCTACACACCACGAAGTGGCCTATAACCTGCAAGCAAACTCTATGGTGAGAGTAAAACTACTGCATCACACGAGTCTGGCACAACACACAAAGACAAGTTAGAAAAGAGCAATACAAGTTGAAAATTTTACCTCAAGCTCTGGCTGTCCCAAAATCCTCCTCAATTTGTGGCAATCTCAAGCTCTGTTTGTCTCAACAATCTCCTGAAGCTCTGAAACTGCTTTCGATCGAAACCGGTGACGGTTTCTTATATAAGATATTTTTCGATCAAAAGCTTTTTCGATCGTTAGATCTTTCGATCAAAAAGACTTTCGATTGAAAAAAAATAAAACGGCAATACGATGATTTTACGGGATTTTAGTGAATAATAGCGTTTTATACGTATAATTATTTTGGTACGGGCGTATAGATGCAGCGTAGATCCCAATCTGTGCAATGAGCTTCCACTGTTTTGGTCAAGATAGAAATTAAGGTCTTGTTAGTGCTCTCAGCTTGGCCATTTTCTTGTGAGTAATATGGTGTAGACTTATGGTGAGCTATCATGAAGTTTTTTGTGAGTTCCTTTATCACTCCATTTATAAAATGAGTACCATTGTCACTCACAATTTCAAAGGAACAACCTAATCTTGTAATAACATTCTCAAAGAGAAACTTGGTAGTTGACCTTGCATTAGCCTTGCGTGTCGCCTGGCTTCCGCTTACTTTGTCACATAGTCAGTGGAAACGATAATATATCGAGATTGAGTGTTACGAGTTGCCGGACTAATTGGGCCTACAAAGTCTAAACCCCATTTTTCAAATGGTTGAGTCACTTTAACACGATGTAAGGGCATCTTATCCTTTTGTTGTGTGATCTTGTAACGTTGGCATCCATCACACCCTTTTGAAAAAATTCAAGCATCCTTGAATAAGGTAGGCCACCAATAGCCTGATTGCAACACCTTTCTAGAAGTTAGCTCCCCTGGAAAATGTCCTCCGACTATAGCCATGTGGAATTCTTGCAGTATGTATAAATATTCATTCTCACAAGCACAATGTCTAAGAATATTGTCCTTTCCTAGCTTGTACAGAGTTCCTGCAATTAGAGAATAAGGTTCACATTCCTTTAACAATTTTCGATCTATATCCTTACGAAGCTCTTTGGGTGGAAAATCGTTAACTAAAAAGTTCACAATCTTCTCACTCCATTCAGGCATGGTCTCGACTAGGAATAGGGAAGTATTGGGCAATTCATCATCAATTATAGTAGGGGCTTCACCATTGGGTATGCGAGACAAATGATCGCCATGACATGTCTTTTACCGGGTCTCACCACAATGGTAAAATCAAACTCAAGAAGAATTAACAACCATCGTGTAATTCTTCCTGTGGAGCAATGTTTATTTACTAGATACAACAATGCTTGATGATCAACATAGAAAGCAAACTTGTTGGCAAGAAGGTAGTAGTGAAATTTCTTCACTGTGTAAATCATATCTAAACCTTCCCAATCTATAGTGGTGTAGTTCCTCTCATCATCATTTAATTGACGCCTTGCAAAGCTAATGGGGTAGTCCAATTTATGTTCTCTTGGTTGAGCTAGAACACATCAAATAGAAAATTTTAATGCATCAATATGCACATGGAAAACTACATCCCAATCGCACACTCGTAGAATGGGAGCACTGGTTAAGGTCTTTTTTAATGACTCATAAGCATGGTCACACTCTACAGTCCATTGGATCTCAATAAGAAGCTTGTACAAAGGACAATCTATCTCGACAAAGTTTAAAATAAACCACCTGTAATAACCAACATGGCCTATGAACCTTTGAACTCCTTTATAGTTTGTAGGTGGTAGCAAATTGGAGATGGCTTTAATTTTGCACTCATCTGTGGAAATCCCATTTTTGGACACTATATGCCCTAAAATGACTCCATGTTTAACCTAAAATTGGCATTTGAAAGGGTTTAAGGAGATCCGATACAATCTACACTTCTCAAATACTTTTTGTAAGCATGATAGATGTTCCTTCCAAGAGGAATAAACACAAAGGTCATCTAAGAAAGCTTCGCAAAACTCCCTCAAATATTCTCTAAAAGCAGTGTTTATTAATCTTTGGAAGGTAGCAGGGGCATTGGTTAATCCAAAATCCATAACTCGAAATTTGAACACTCCAAATTCGGTTATAAAAGCCGTTTTAGCTTGGTCCCCTAGTGCAATTGTGATTTGATTGTATCCAGAGTACCCATGTAAAAATATATAGGCTTCCTTTCCTGCAACTCTTTCAAGCACATGTTCTGAATATGGCAAGGGGTAATGGTCCCTCCTAGTGGCGGCATTGACCTTCTTGAGATCCACGCAAACTCTGAGATTCCCATTCTTTTTTGGCACAATAACTATTGGAGAGACCCATTCTGAGTGCTCAATAGGGTATATGGATCCACATTTGATAAGCTTTTCAATCTCTTCTTGAACAATTTTTGCATACTTAGGATTCATTGGGTAGGTTCATTGTTGGAACTGGTTTAGCCATGCTATTCATGGGGATTGTGTCTTGCACCATGAAAGGTGGAACACCCTTCATATCATGATATGTCCAAGCAAATATATCCTTGAATTCCTTGAGAATTTCTTTAAGTACATACGCCTCCGTCTCTGTCAAATCTTGGACAATGAAAATAAGTTTAGACTCATCACCAAGGTCTGCTAACTCTATTTCCTTAACTATCACTGGACCATCATAGACTCCATTACTTCCATCAATAGGTGTTCTCTCGGTCTTTGTATACACAACCTTACATTCCTCTATGGTGTAGGATTTGAAATGATCAGGCAGGGTGTAAGTCTATGGAATCTTGTTGCTCTGTGGACTGTGATTTGTCTTCAGCTTCCTTTTGTTGTTGAGCTAACTCTCAATTTTGTCGTCTCCTTATGGTACAACTCAACTTTGGCATCTCTGTAGCCTCTAGCTGTGCAATTTCAGTGGGTTGTGGAATACACCACATAACGCTTTGAAGGTATTCAACCCAGTTATCTACCAACTTTTGATGAGCATCACATGCCCCTATATAATTAAGCCATTCTGTGGTAGATTTCTTTTCATTTATTCTAGCATGCACATTTGCTCAATATCGTCGCCTCTTATATCTCTTACTCTTCTTGTCTATTTTTTTATTACGGCCGATCTCTAGTGAAGAGTCACTAGATGAATCGCTACTCCTGTCTTCTCCTCTTCCAGATAGATTGTCATCTAGGGTACCACTGGGCCTTGAATGGTTCGTTCCCACATTTGCACCAAGATTTAACTCAGATTCTTTGTCTTCAGAGTCAATTTCAATTGATGATTCTAACTCCGAATCGTGTGGGCTATAGTCTTTTGAGACACTACTGGTTCCAGTGTCAATCAAGCCTTCATCTGGTAGGTCATTAGAAGCTATATGCATTGCTCCTATCATATTTAAAGGTACAAGTGGTGGCATTTCATCCCCCTCAGGTCGTCCCCCTATTTCCTCAAGTATCTATGGTTACTACTAGGTGGACCCAATCCACATTGTCAGACTCGGTCATCCCAGGTAGAACATCCATATAAGGAGAATCTTCCCCAACATTAGTGTCCATTTTACACGTGTAACAATACTGCAATGGGGCTGAGTGAACTGTGGTGTCAGATCTATGATTCATTATAAATCTGTTTCCTAGAGGATGTGCTTGACCGGTTATAAGATCCACTAAAAAATGACAGAGTCTTGGAACTGCAAGTAGACATGTTTTTAGACCAGTCATGTATCATTTTTGCTTCCCTCATGAAAGGACGTCCTAAGATCATCTCAGATGGCATAGTGTGCTTGTAAAAATCCATAAAAATGAAGGTATTCCTTATTTTGTGTCCAAAGACATTGATCTTGAGATCTTCTAGCATCCCAATAGGTTTAACAATTGTCCCATTGGCCATCTTTACTACTATGTTTTTAGTCCCAAGGTGAGGTCTTCCCATAGATTCCTAGAAATTCTTAGTCACAATGATAACCCCAATTCCACCATCAAAGATTCCCTTCATAGTTAATCCCTTGGTAGTCATTGGTATGGTCACATTGGATTCGTCGCCTTCAAAGTATTGTCCCAACTTGTTAACAGGTATTTCAACAACAGAGTTCTCATGTAGGTTGGGCTGTGGATCTAAGTGTTCCTCCTCTATTGGCACTTCCCTCGCTCCATCCATCCGTGCAAATTGTGGTAGCCCGACTTACAGATCTCCATTGAGGAAAGCTCAAAGAGCTAAGGATAGCTCGGGGTCTTTATATAGTTTGAACATGATGGCGGTTCTAACTTCTAAAGCCATGAAATCCATAAATTTGGCAATATTTAATGGCACCTTTTGGGCTTCAGTCCCTTGATGTGGGGAAGATGGGATCTCCATTTCTTCGATAGGGTCAGGTAATCCCTATGTAAACATTCTCACCAACAAGAAGGGAGTACGTCCACTTTCCCATGACTTAAAGTCACTTTCTTCTTGGATGACACAAGCTTTGGCTAGTGGTCTATGGGCTTTGTGAGGTTGCTTTTGTGTAGGGAACATTGTGTTGGTAATCTAGATCTTCTTAGGTGCTGGCTCTAGATCCCTTTAGGTCTCTTCTACCAAACCCATTAATTGATTGACTCGCTCGGTCTCCTCTATAGGGTTTGGTAAGTTCCTATCTTCTTCTTGGGTCCTGGCCATTGTGGCTCATGATGATCTTCCTTGTTTGTTTGTTTCCTAGTGGTCGTTTTAGTCTCCATGGTTTCACCTGAATCAGAATCCTCTTCAGCATCGTTCATATATGCGTGGTCATCACCAGTCCCTATGTTGGTCTTTGAACTGGGGTCTGACTTCGTTTCTTTTTGCAATCTCTTCCTTCGTGTTTTCTTCTTCTTCTGAGATTGGGCAATTAATGTTGTGTCTCTTTCTTCAAGAATATAGTTTTGGTTTTGGAGCATCGATCGTGTGGTACCACAGACGTACTTTGTGTTGGCTCCTCAAAAACCTCAATTCAATTCAATGGCGTTAGCTTTGGTGCATTTGGATTATTAGGACATTGGGCAATCAAATTATGTATGCCACATCGATTACACATAAGTATCGGCATTGCAGACATGCTTGCTTGATTAGTTTGCATTAGTGTGGCATTCTTTTGTAGTGTAATAGGACACTTGGCTACACGATGTGGACCTCCACACTTGTAGCATTGAAGAGGTGGTCTCTTGGCAATGTAATTGATATTTTGGCCTCTTGCCACAAGAGCAGCTACTTGATAGTAGACAAGTTTGACTTGTCCCCAATAGTCCTCCATGTAGTATTGTGGACTTTCTTCAAGCGCATCAATTCCATAGGCAATATTAGGGTCTATATCTTCCTCACAACCTTCCAAACAAGCAATAGATGGCTCACAACCCACTTGATTCACAGAAGTGATTCTCGGATGTGGTGGCTGCGGTCCTAGCACTAGAGGTGGTAAGGGTGTTGTTTGAACAACATTTTGGGCCCTAGGGACCATGTGTTGTGACATTTGTTCAAGAGGTGGGGCCAACATCAATGCTAGCACTCGAGGTGTATCCGTCCATGCTAAGGTTGGTCTATTGGCCATCGTGCATTTAAATACTATGCAATCCTTGGCTTGATGACTATACCTCCCACAGGCATTCCAATTCAATAAAATTTTACTCTAAAAGTAGGGCATTCACTGGTACTATGCAGACCATAGCAAACTGAGCACCATTGTTGCTCCCTTCTTGGATACATATGATTATTTTGTGAAGCACGATTCTCTCTAAGACTTTCTTGAATGGCTTTGGTGAAGTCTACTAAAGTCATCTCAGATATCTTTGGCTCTTTAGCAATAGGCTTTATGGTCATTGGCTCATGCCCCGATGCTTACGAGCTAGTAGATTTAGGCTCAAGAAACACTCTTTCTCCTTGAATCATTAAATTATCCTCCAATTGGATCGCATTGGTGGTGACTGCTTCCCAAGTGGGGATACCTCTAATGACTATGCCATTGTAGATATCCTCATGTCGTAGTCCCCTAATGAATCTATCGAGCAATTGGTTATTATTGAAGCACTCATTTGGATTACAATGAGAATTCAAATGCTTCAAGCAACTAATAAAGTCTCTCGTGGACTCTCCTTCCTCTCCTTGGGCTTTCTAGAGCTGAGATGCTACACCCCAAAGCACTCCCTCTCGTATGTACTCTTTCAAGAACAATCTCCTAAGAGTAGGGTAAATTGTTTTCTCTTCCTTTATTAGGGTTCTATAGCAATCTCCAACCTTTCCACTTAAGGTCGGGCTTAAAGCATTACTCTTATGTAGGTCATTGTGTTCTCCTAGGGAATCGCATAGTTGTTCAAATACTTTGATATGCTTTCTCACGTCCTCGTCTCCACCAAATTTTTGTGTGAGCTTGGCTATTTGTACTGCCTTACTTCTAGGCTCTCTACCAGGTGTGTTACACATATTTTCAGCAATGGATCGACCAATATCTTGTGCCAAGTCACCTAAGTGAGCAGGTATAGTGGGGAAAAGTGTTGTCAGGGATGCATGTGGAATGAGGGTTGGCATGGTGTTTGGCGTATATGCAGCCCTTGGGTTCCAAGTTGGGTACGATGCTGTGCCATGTGGTGGCCCAAAGTTCATATGTGTGGCCCTAGGCATAGCAGACGTTGGATGTGACATGCTAATTCTAGTTGGTATGGTCCCTTTGAAATAAGAGCTTGGATGTTGTGGTTGTGGAGCATAAGTTGTTGAAACAATGGGAGGGGTAGGAGCTACATGAGCATGAGGACCCATAGGTGCATATGATTGATACACACGTGTAGATATTGTTGCAGGCATTGGGCTACCATGTAGTGGTGATTTACTAATAAATGAGGTCCATGGAGTGTTTTTTGTCATGCCCATCACTGGGGTAGGCATGGTAGCCGTGGTTTCATCAAGAGAGAGATGAGCTAAACTTGGAAAGGTAAAGCTATCGCTTGTGGGCTCAGATTGTACAAAGATCCTTGGAGAAACAACATATGGAGGATCCATCGGGCTTATCGAGGGAGTCTCCATTTGCGATAAGGTTGGTTGCTTACCTTCCCTATATCCAAGAATCTCATGAGACCCTTTGAAGGCATGTGGATCCCTTTGTTCTACCTCTCCAATTCAATAACCCTATGGATGACATCACAAACTCTTTGTTGTTGATACTCTATGCTAGTAGCACCCGTTGTGGATCGTGGGATATCTAACAAACCCACGTGATAGGTGTGACTTGTGTATAGGTCGATTAAAGTTTTCATTTATAGTTCATACTCCCAGTTCTCATTTAGAAACACTCCATCTAGGATTGAGGTGTTAGGGGTGTCCTTTGAACTACATGCAATGTGGCTCTTTATGGGTTGACCCTTAGTGGTTGCTAATCCAAGAGAACTCGATTGCTCGACAAGGATGGATGTTGACATAGGGGCCTTTGCCTTAATCCCTCTCGATTGCTCCGCCTTCCATAGGCTCTTGATTTTCTTTTCCCTAGCCGCAATGATATATCGCTCAACCTCTTGCACTTTGGCAAGGCTTCTACCATCAGGTAATATAACATCGGAGGGGAAGAGCTATGAAGAGTTAGGAGTGAATGGAGTATTCATGTGCACACTCTCTAGGAGCATGGGGTCTACATCGGTCATGAATGGTAAATTTACTTTGCCACCCCCTTCATTCACATCATTACCTCCATGTTCGGAGCGAGTGGCTCTACTAAAAGTCTCCTTCAAATGGCTAAGAACGCTCGGCCCGAACCATGGGCCCATGGCATGCATGTCTTGGCTTGAACTATCAAGATTAAGCATCGGGTAACCTTCCATGACGTTGTAGTCAAAGGAAGAGTCACTACATGCAATATGTGGATCCTGAGTGGTACTACCTTGGGTTCTCGCTGAGGGCCTAGAGCCTAAGGTGGAGGAATAATGAGTGGAGTCATAAACGGAGACACTCTCTATGTGCTCGTCCTCTAGCACATAACCAAAACGTAGGTGCATGTGACCTCAACACTCTAGAAGCGTGGGTGATGAGTGCCCGTAAAGGCCGCTCACCTAGTTTTTTAGGTGTTTATGATCCAAATTTTTTATTATTTTTGGTCATTTTTTCTAACCAAGCCACAAAATATGGTGTGTGATAGCTCAAAACGAGCGTCTTGGATAGAGGAAGGTGTCATGCTTTACAGCCCTCGATTCAATTATGTAAAGTACTCGAAATCCTAAAAATAGTCTTTTCCTAGGTGGGGAGAGGACTAGAATTAGTAAGTTCAGAGGGTGAGTGTGAAGGGGATGGTGGAGGACTTGAGGAACTTGTCCCACATGCCCTCCCTTCACTTGAGGTCCTAGTCTTTATATATAAAGTAGTGTGTATACTACATCATAAGACTGAAGATTGAGGCATGGGCATGGGCCTCGGCTTGGGCTTGGGCTTGGGCTTGGGAGATGATCCCGATCCCTTCCTTTTAAAGTGAGATTTTTTAATTTTCTTTTTGTTTTAGAATTTTCTTTTCGGTCTCAAATTTTTTGAGCGTTTTTATTATTTTAAAAAAAATAAATAAATAAAACCTTTTAAAAAAGGATGTGGATAATGTTGTCACGTGGGCGCCAAGCTCATGCATGCACACAGCAGCTCCTAGGAGCTCTACCTAACCTGCTTACAGCTAACACAACTAATTAACACTAATTACCTCTGCTCACACACTGTCTAACACAGTAAGCTACACATTGTCTACACTAACTATTACACACTGTCTACACTTCCTAACACAACAAATTGCACATTACATATCTACATTGTCTACACTAACTATTGTCTACTGCACATTACAGATCTAACAAATCTAACAATAACAAGTACACTCCAACACTTAGTAGAGCTTACAAAAACCTGCTAAAACTGCACCTTACAGCCACTAATAGAAGCTAACAAAAATTACACATTACAGCCGCTTAACAATTCTCACACAACTCAATAAAAAGTCAAAAATGGCAAAAGAGAAGGCTTCTTGAGGGGGCACTAAGTGCTCCTCAAGCTTAGTGCAAGGTAGTCCCCAAAAGCGGCGCCAAAAATGTGCACTTTGCCGCACATGTCGGAGGTTGGGAACTTGCCTGTGCACTGTTGGCGAGCTTCAAAAGGCTGCAAGCACACAACTAGACAGTCCTAGAAGGATCAAAGAAACAATGGTGTGTCACTCACCGCTCAATGCTTCCGTCACGTGAAGGATCCTGTGCTGTGAAGAAGAAGGAATTGCCATCGATGCCGTGCTCAACCACCTTGGCCACCGATGTCGCCGCAATTCTCTCTCTCTCTCTCTCTCTCTCTCTCTCTCTCTCTCTCTCTCTCTCTCTCTCTCTCTCTCTCTCTCTCAAGCATACACACACACACCTGTGAGCACACAAAGGAGAAGGAGACAGAGATGGAGCGAGAGCACTTCTTAGCTTGCACCTCAAAGAATGAGGATTTAGGCCAAATGGACCTTTTATAAGAGTTTGACCCATTCACACATGGGCGCCCACAGTGGTCGATCGTTGTAAAACTACTGTAAAAATAAGAAAAGTGGTTCATCTCTCATTGGCGATCACCTACACACCTATTGGACCGACAAGCCCAGTCCATGACTCAATCAAATAAATAATAAGGCGTCCCTCCTCAAAGGTGATAGGGTGTCCGTGAGGGTTAACACCTCAGTTACCCAAACAGATAATTGGGCCCTCACATGACATAGCCTTATATAGAGCATATAAATAAAAGAGTGTTTCCATAATCATTTTGCAATTGTAACTTGAACTTGCACACAATGCAACCCCAAGTCATTGCTACACTCAAACTTTGTCTAGTCATATCAACATAGCCTAACATAATGCTCACAGCTCTCCCTACTATACTAGCCCACTCACTCTTCCCAAGATCCATTATTATGTCATCTAAACTCTTTCAAAATTATATTTTTGAGGGTCCAAAAAATCACAGGCTTAACCACATGTAAAAGATTGTACGGATCTTGGTTTACTAATGTAGCTAGGTGAACCTGAGATTGAAAGTGAAGGAAAGCAAGCACCTATGAGTTTCAAGCATCCAACATTCTCATTGAAAATACACACTCTCTTTCCCTCTCCCTAAGTGTGTGTGTGTTCCAATAACAATATAACATAAACACCAAAGAATTCTTTCAAATTACAAAAGACTCTAGAAACTATGTCAGTGAAAAGGTGGTATAATTCTTATTCATAGTATAGAACGGACTTTATACATAAGTACAAGAAGATTTAAGAGACTAAAGATATAAAAATCCTCCATCTTCACCTACATCCATGGAAACAACATAATTTTCAGTTATTAGCATTGTCACCGTATATGTAGGTGATGCATGGGTATCCCACATGTTATAGATGTCACCCAGCTTAACTGCTTTCAAAGAAAAATAACAAGAAAGTTAAATCTAGTTATATATTTAGAGATGGTTTCAATTACAAGGTGGACAACCAATTGGAGCCCCTTGTGCTCTACAAGCTCTCATGAGATATGGCCGGAGACGAGTTTTTTTAGGCAATTTAGCCTCAAAGTGGGCCACATATTCTTGTTTCTTGCCTTTACATAATTTGGCATTAATTGCCGCTATTTTTCAGGGTCAGTGAGATAATACTCGTACGTGTGGTCAATCTATACCTTGGAGTCACCTGTACATAAAAAGACATTAGTAAATAATCCCAACACGATTTTGTCAAAGTCGGATACCATATGTAGGGTAGTAAGTGTTAAACCCTATATTCATTATTTGTTCAAAAAAATCCAACGATGTGTGCCACAAATGCCCATATCCTCTATGTAATACGCGACCATATACGGCCTTATGATTAGCTTAATAAACCGATTGAGCCAGAAAAGACTACAATAGTCGTGAGTAGGAATCCGAACTAAAGTCAAGGAGAGACCACCTGACACCTGTCAACCAGTAAAGGAATTATAGGCAGTGGGTCAATCCAAGCCAATAGACAAGAAATATCCAAAGCTAGGATCCTGGTCCACAAAGTTTCCTCGGAGGGCCTAGTGTTTAGGTCTGTGTGTGTAGCTGTTTTACTTTAATAAATAAACACACCAAGGAACAAGACATTCAAAAGACGACTGGCTATAGATGTCTAGGCAAAGATTAGTACAGAAACAACTCAGTCTTTGATTCATAAATGTACAGCATTATAAGAATGAAGTCTCATTCCAAATGAGTTTAAACAAAGGTATCAGAACTATCCTAGTTGAATCATCAAGTGTTTTCAAAGTCAGACTGCAGCAAGCTAAACCTTTTCAAGCCTAGATAGATTTCACACCTGCATCCATATAGTCCAGACAACAGATATGTTAGACTTGGCATGTATGGAAAGCTTCAAAGAATCTATCAGTTTGTTATCCATGTCAAACTTTAAAAAAATTTGACTAACTATTGTCCTGCATATGAAAGTCTCAAGGATTTTTTACCATCATATTCTTGCTAGAGTTACTCATATATTTAGCTTCTCTTTTACTATATAATATCCATTTAATGTAAAAATATCGACTAATCCATATCATTGTATGTATCTAAAAAGCTTGCTTAAAATATGTTACTATGTCGAGCCCTTCAAAGCCAGAATCAACTAGGATTATCACTTGACCAAGCTAGCCATATCCAGAGACCAGGAAAAACCAGAAGAATGTGTTGTAGACCAGATCACTTAACCCGCCAGAACTTAGCAGAATCTATAATAGGCATGTTTAGCCAACAACATATACATAAGTACCAAAGTGAAATCTTCATCAGTAGCAGTTGGAATAATTCTCCAAGTTTTTCGAGCACTATCATATTTCAATAAGCAATCATTCAATATAATGATAACCTGAGAAGTAATCTATCAAAGCAAAACAAGCTAGGGCAAAACAAACATCACTATCAATCAAGAGCAGCTATATAACTACTATCTTGAGTCCTTTCCCAAAAAAACCACAAAGTAACTCGCTGTCGGATTGTGATTCTCCATATAGCCCACTAGAATGTGAACCATAACATTTTGGATCAACTAAGGTTATCATTCGACCAATTTTTAAGCCAGATATCAAGAATCCTTATGTCACTGAGTCATTCAATAATTTGCAGTAGTTTGTGCATTTTTTCCAGCACTATACTACATTCATATAAAGAGTTCCCTTTGAAACTACAGTAAGAGTTGAACCATCAGCTCAAAGAAGTACCAGCCAAAGCCAGAGAAGTATCAGCCAGAGCCACAGTAACACTATACCCATATTGGTCAAAATCATAGTTTATGCCAAATCTCAAGGAGTAAAGCATAAAGAACCAGAATATGTATGTATATGAAAGATTTTTTAAGGTAGTACCATCCCAAGAACTAGATGTAGTGTATATATGAAAAAAAGGAAAACCAGGTCTAAGCCAGGCATCCAAGCAACAAGCAGAAAGTTCAATTTATTGTAATTCAAAGCAAACAGTAAAGTATCAAAACCAGAATATATTTTATGGTAGCATCATCACTAGATGTAGTGGAATATGTATGTAAAAAAACAGATCTAAGCCAGATAACCAAGCAAGAGGTGAAGGTTAGATGTTTTTTAAGTCAAAACAGTCTCCCCCAAATCCTAATACCATAGAAAACTTAGGTAGTAAAAAACCAGATCATTATCCATATGTAGAGACCAGGATTAAAATCCCACCATAAATGAGTTGTAGACCAGATCTTTTATCGAAACATAGCCAGTTTTAAAAAAAACCATGTTTCCAATCCTAAACATAGTTTGTAGAAGCTATCTGCATAATGAAGCACCTAATATAACCAATCGAGTTTAGCCAATCAAGGCCACCAGATTTCCCTCTGTTTATCATACCAAAACCCACCACAGGTAATATGTAACCAATTTCTCATAAGCAATTATTACAGAGATTGCCTAGTTTTTTAATAAATTTTAAGGTATAGTGAGCAGTTTTGGAAACCCGCAAAAACATACAAACAGTGGACAGGAAAAAAATCCTTTACATAAAGCCAGTGAGCAAGCCAGAAGCCCTTATAAAACCAGTTGATTTTCAAGTCAAAGACCTGCAATATTTCAAAAAAGTTTTATGTACTATGTCCAAGCCAAAACTGAAATATGCATCCTTAGTCCAACAATGTACAACAAAAATGTTATCTAAACTATTTTGTTCGGTCAAGCCCAACAAAATGGGAAGAAAAAACCCCAGCTCTGCCTCGGTTAGTAGTCTAGACAGAATTATTTATCCAATTAAAAGTTTTCAAACAAAAACCACCTTTATGAAGCATCCCAAATGAACAGTTCTTTCAATAGTCAAAATGTTAAGAAAATATCATGTTTATAATCACCCAATAGAGCAAGGGTTTTATCTTAAGCATTGAGATAAAAAATATATAAAGCCTGTGAGGTAAACAAGCAAGGTACACATTAAGAACAGTGAAAAAACGTTTGAAGTGGAAGTCATCCTAATCATCAACACAGTGGTGGCTGACTACAGAGCCAAGCACCCCTCGATAATAATCAGACAAACCCAAGTCTAAGTGAAGGGAAGAACCCCTCAACTTAATATAGGGTTCAGAGAGGCATGCCAGTAGTCGTCTCACAGCGAGCTAGGTAAGGCCACTCTCTGCAAGCCATTCATGGCGTGTAATCTTCATCGAGATTGTGTGCAAGCCCTAAGGAGGAGTATATTTTATAACAAAGGCAGAGCAACAGGCATCGCCAGGCCACCAATCATCACCAGAGGGGGATCAGTGGCGACAAGAGGAAAAATGGAAAGGTGACCTATCACTTGATTTCAATAGGTTAAAATTATACGGGACTGCTCCCACCAAGCCTTTTTGTGGTGCATACTTATGGGTTTAGAGATTTTTTAGAAATTGCTCCCACTGAGCTCATATTCAAAATACTAGTCCATATTGAACCATGCTAACCAAGACAGCAATGTAGGTGATAGTCGGAATCAAGGATCACCTTATGAGGTAGTTTACAAGTGTGGCAACAAAAATTGAAAAAACCTTGCATTGGTTTATGCAAGGAGGTGCTTATCAGAGGCATTCATACGACCATGCACACTAAGTCAGCATAGTGAGCCAACAACAAGGAGTTCAAATCTTAGTTTAGTGATTAATCTTACGGTGGAGAGCCTTATGCTAAGAGTAGACTACTTGTAATTATGCAGCAAAAGGGTTAGTCTACTGCCAGAAGTAAGCTGGGACAGCATGAGCTGTATACATAGTCTAGGTAACAATACTACTGAGTTAGTGTAACTAGAACTAGCCATCATAGTCAGATGCAGTGACGAAGTGTGTGTGTGTGTGTGTGTGTGTGTGTGTGTGTGTGTGTGTGTGTGTGTGTGTGTGTGTGTGTGTGTCCACCCTTACCCAGGCACCATAACTAATGAGTCTAGTAGGCTCATTATATATGGGCCTACTTCCTCAGTAAAAGACTAAGTAATGCAACATCAAACTTGACCCCATGCCATTCTTTTTTATCAGAGCCGCCGTTATGGTAGAAATCAAAACTTTTTTATGGAAGCCTTTAGCTTGAAATTTCCTAATAAGGACCCCTGTTTCTTCTAGGGCTGAAAATACATTAGAGGAAGAGTAGATTATTCCTGGGATCCTTGTCTAAGGTAGCCAAAATTTTAACCCAACCATTAAAAGACAGCATGTGTAAGATAGACATTTTCTTGTCTGAAGCAAGAGCTGAGTCATAAATTAGTTAAGAACATCCAAGCTGTTAATATATCTGAAAACAAGAGAAGTGGCTATAGAGAGGGGCTCTGGTGTCAATTCCAATCCTTGTGAGAGAGCAAGAGTCTGCAGTATATCAAAAAAGGTAAGTGAGGAAATATTTATTTAGAGAAGTAGGTAATACAATCCTTGGTGTAGTGGTTTTGAGCACTCTTGCAACACCTTCACCACACTCATTATCTCCTTCCGACCAGCTATGGATCGAGGTTTAGAGCTTTCAACGTATTGCCAAAGGCTTTTACGTGCCGAAAAGCATGCATACCGCCTATGCAAAGTGGCCAATACCATATGGATCAAAAGAGCACTCTGCTAATGATAGGGTCTAATTATGTTTCACCTCTCATCCAGTCCTCTTTTGTATATTCATTCCAATGCCTATGTGCCCAAGCCTCCTCAACGATGATGCCTCTTGCTCTCGATCACGTGCAATCTCTTGCTCTTTGCAACCTAATCTGCCTGCGGTTCCTCAATGGTGTTGACCTTGTCTTTAGACGGCCTTCGAGCCCTTTGTTGCCATCTCTTTGCATCTGCTGAAAACAGCCCATAGCTGTCCCCATTAGGAAAATCCTACAATTATAGCACTCCAAGAGATGACATTCCAGACAAGAAGCTCCTGAAGCAAGTTTTGTGAATTTTTAAAGTACTCCACAATTGGCATACATGCCAACCAATAGACCAGGGAACAAAAGCGTAGGTGATTGCATCTTGAGAGATCCTCTCTCTGCTCTCTCCTCTTTTCCTTCTCTCTCATATCTAGTCCTCACTTGCAAGCGCCTGGTTGCTTTGGATACGCACCATCGACTTCGAATACATTTTGTGGAGAGCTGCCATTTAACAGCCAGCATGCCCAACTCTTCCTCGCATTGCTTGTCAAGAGGATTGAGCTCTCCACCTTGACATCATGCTGCAAGCGACATCACTCATGCGCCAAGCTTCCCCTCCCTACTGGGTCTTCCGAGGTCTTTCCCTTCTTTAGAAATCCTAACTCCAACTCTCCACATCCTACCCTTAATCAACTCATGCTGCGTTCCTCACCTCCTAATTATTCATGGAACCATCATTTATATATTCCACTTACATTTCTGTAACTCAGCAAGGGGAGGTGGCATCTCGTTTGATTAGCTCAGACTCTAATTGCAACTCTTCTATACATGATCTATACATTGAAAATGAAGAAACTGTAAAATAAGGATGCTTCTAAGATTTTTGGCCTCTATACAATCAACTCGGTGAATGTCCTACAATATGGTATTGCTCCTTTTGATCGATTCTCATTGGACTCTGAAGAATTGGGGCCAGTTGTAAATCATGATGCTGTATAGGAGCAAGTAAGATGGGCCTAATGCAGAATGACCTCTTGGCGTTTTCACACCTAATGCTCCAATGTCCATGTGCTCATGCCTTAAACATCCATCCTTTAAGATTGTCAAGAGATTAGATTTGTCAAAAGGCAGCAAGCACCAAAAGGCTTTTGATCTATGCCATGCCACCACATTTGTGGAGTTGGAGTCCATCGCAACATCTTCCTCCTCACTACCTGGACCTTCTCGAGGCCATCATAATACCTTTGTACTAGAGCCGAGAATCATGTCGGCTCCACGTGATTCTAATTGATGTGGTGTAAACTTGCCCTTAGTTTTGCAACATCAGGGTCCGCCGGCTCATCCCAACACGTATCCAAACCAATCACGCACCTCCACCACCTGCTTGTTGAGGGTGGCATGCAGTGTGGCACCGTCCAAGTGTGAAAGACTCTCTACAGACGTCTGCACCCCTATCTTGGGAGTCTTCCATCAACTCCAATCAGTCTTTGTTACCATATACATGTGGTAGTGATGTGTCTGAACACACTTAGGACTGCCAAGGCATTTTTTCCCTTGCTAGGAGGTTTTTCCCTCCGTGCATTGTATATACGCCCATCACTCTAGGGCTAACTAATCTTTCCATTGCACACTAAGTAATACACTCTCTGTTGTGTGCCTTGAGCTTCTTTTATCTTCTCCAAGTTGTGTGTATTTTTTGCAACCATAATTCCAACAATTCGTATCAGAGCAGGTTGCATCCTCCTGGGCTTAATCCCCAGGAGCCCCATCACACGCCTGCTCACTTTCTGCGATTTCTATGAGCTTTGGCAAGCGTTCGCAGGTCGACAAATATTTTGAGGGAGCTCATATTTTTTATTTGGGCTCATTTCGCGCATGCTATTTTTTCATTTTATGCAAATTTTTTTGTTAGTGTCGTTTTTTGCATAACAGGTCTTGTACAATTTTCTACGGTTTGTGCTATATAGCACGTGTTGTTCCCACTTTGTTTCTCCTCTTTTTGGATAGTTTTCACATGAGGTGCAACATTTGCCACGATTGACAACAATACAAATGTGTTCAAGATGTTTGTTGTTGCTGAGGATAGGTTGGATGGGGACAATTACCCTATGTGGGCTTACATGATGCAACATGTCCTTGTGTCAAAGGGCATTTGGAAAATTGTGCAGGGCATTGTTGTAAAACCTAGTTCTGAGGATGTAGGCGATGTTGAGGATGTTGCAGGTTTTGGTGGCAGAGTTGCTGCTGCCAGAGCTGTTTTGCCTACGGCTAAGCAAGCTCGTTGGGATGTAAAAGATGCACAGGCTCATGCATTGATTGCATTGTCTGTGAAGCGCACTATTACTCATCACATTCGTTCGACGAAATCTGCAAAACAGGCTTGGGATAGATTGTTAAGTATGAAGCCTGATTTACCCCTTGTAATTTTTTGTATTAAAAACGCACATTTGTAAGGTCCCCGTTATGAGGAGATAAAACTAACAAATTACATACAATGTTTTTTTATGAGCATTTCATGGTGAGTGCGTTTTGGGAATATGGCGAGAAGATTTGTTGTAAACCACCTTATATAAATGGACTCTCTCTCTCTCTCTCTCTCTCTCTCTCTCTCTCTCTCTCTCTCTCTCTCTCAGGTTACAATATAAAAAGTGACATAGCATTTCAAGAATCGCACAACACCCGAAGAGGAAAAAGTCATTATGCAAAACAAAAGTTGCCTTCTCAGCGGTGTGTATGCACTAGAGTCATTACAAATGTATCCCAAGAATCTCACAAGTCTCTTGGGCATGGAGGCCAAGCCCACATACCTTGGGTAAGCCAAGAAACTAGTGGATGTGGTCCCTCACTTTGCATATATCTCTCCTCTTTGCTTCCATGATATATCACTTCTCCGCTAGCATGCTCACAACAACCTTTATGTACTTTTTCACTATGGTAAGTGGTGGTCCCATGTGGCACTAGTCCTCATCTAGATTGTCCTAATATGTAGCCAAATACTTAAGCCTTTGAACACATAGCCCAAGTGGCAGGCTACCTTGTTCTTACCTTATCTTTGGTTTTGTTTAGTAAAATAGGCCTCGAAGTTTGCTTAACACCACTGCTCCTCGTGGAACTCGTTGCTAGAGGAGGGGGTAATGTCATGGATGGCTGCCTGCATCATCACCTATGTCATCGCTTACATCATTGCTAGAAGACTCTAGAAGAATCTAGAAGGATCTAGAAGATTCTAGAAGTTCTAAAAGTATCAAGGAGATTCTAGAAGTTTCTAGAAGTATGGAGAAGATTCCGGAAGAATCTATAAGTTTCTGGAAAGCTCTAGAAAGTTGAAGAAGGATCTAGAAGGGTCTAGAAGAACTAGAAGGATCAAGAAGTTTCTAGAAGCTTGGAGAATATTTCGGAAGAATCTAGAAGTTTTTGGAAAGCTCTAGAAAGTTGAAGAAGGATCCAGAAGGTTCTAGAAGAACTAGAAGGATCAAGAAGGTTCTAGAAGATTCTAGCCTCCTCAAGAAGAACCTAGAAATTCCTAACCTCCTCAAGCACTAGTATAAATAGGGGTCTTGGGCCACAAGCCCCTCAGTCTCGCCGACACCAGTTGTGAGCCTCCTATGATGAAATCCCTCTTCTAGTTCTTATGTTCAAGTCTTGTCCTTGCAATCAAGCCTTGTCTTGTAATCAAGTCATGTAATCCAAGTGTTGTATCTAGCTCTCTTAATAAGTATAATTCTTGTAATCAATATTAAGCTTATCATCAAATCCAAGTTCTTGTACATTGTGAACGCTTCCTCTTGCTCTCTTCTAGCTCTATACGCACTCATAACACACACAACCAAGAAAGCACACAATGGAGATGGCGATTAAAAACTACTTCTTCTTCGTCACTACTAAAAAATGATAAGATGGTATACAAAACATAAGATATGAAATACAACATAAAGAGATGACTATGTGCAATGGGGTCAGATGTGAAAGCAATAGTGTGTGAGATGACAAAATAGGGGCCATCACCACTAGCAATGATCCTTGTGTACACTGCCTAGGGCTAGTGAGAAACATGGTGAGAAGTCATCGAGGCATACGATGTGTTGAGTTTGATATCTCGTCTCCCCCTCAAGATCAATTCTATCTCTCCTACTCCAATTATAGCTCAAAATTGCCTAACTTCTTTGCTCCAAGAGCCTTGTGAAGGTGTTTGCAATTTACTCATTTGCCCTAATAGACCTAAGGTCGATATCACCAACCAAGACCTTGTCTCTACTTAAGTTTCATTGCTCATCTACCCTAGCATACCTAAGTTCAATGCCCCCAACCAAGACATTATCTCTGATGAAGTGCTAGTGCACCTCAATGTGCTTCATCCTAGCATGGAAAAAACAAAGGTAAAAGCTACCTTGACTTAAAATATTGTCTAATATTTTAATAAAAATATAATTAATGCTCTTTAAAAGGTTTTTCGAAGCACGTTTCATGTTGAAAAAACATGATATGCAAACTAGAGGCTCTCACAACTTGTTTATTGGCAAGGGTAGCTCGCTATGTCTATGGAACTACATAATCCACCTAGGCCCCTTGATTCTTTAAGTTATCTCCATAATGTACTCAAAGAATGATTATGCAAAGCTCATCAAGTTTGATTCATTGAGTTCTATGCTTGTTGAAGACTCACTCTCAATGCCAATAGATGCACTTTAGTGGATCGCCAAGTTACTCGTGATGCATTTGCAAGTAAGCACCCTACAAAGGGTGAACAACCCTACAAAAATTGTAAAAACACTTGGCAACAGACCTACAATCCACCACCCTCAACTCATTCAACTTATTGAGTGGCACATAATCCCTTATGTAATGTGCAAATAAGAAATAAATATTTTTGTCGTGTTTCATCTTGTCTATCTGGCTTTATCTTGTACTTTCTAGTGTTGAATTTTGCATTGAATTGTATGGTAAGTTTATCAAGTTAGTGGAATGGTTTGTACAAAGTCCAACGAGGGTGAGCAAGGTAGATGCGATGTGTTAGATGGTTACTAACTACTACGACCAAATTCGAGTGTCAGGGGTAGCCAATGAGAATTTTTTTGTCGAAAGGGACCCACGATGGGGGACCAGGGTTTAGGGAGGTGGCATGACACTTGATGGGGATTGTGGGTTGCTTTTGACAAAAATTTACCTATCAGCCACCCCTAGCACCTAGATTTGGCCATAGCAATGGCGATGGAGAGTAATTTAAGAGCCTAGTACATTCACATGCAACTAGGCGGTATATTTATTGATACTTCCTCGTTTAAACTTACAAAATTACACCACTTAAGAAGTATAATTATGACAAGTAGACATGAAGATCAATTGATTATATATGAAGAAATCATGTCTCTCAAAATATTTCAGGTGCAAGGGAAAAAGCTAAAGCTTATGGAGGCAATTATCATTCCACAAACTCTTGGATAGCCCTATATCAATGGCCTTTGACGTGACCCTCTTTGTGTGGGCCATACAAGAAATTCCATATGTAAATAGCTAGACCAAGATATCCTCCATTGCATCCTACAAGGCTGTTAGGCCATTTTTCCTAAGTCGCTATAGTCATATACGATTTCACGGACTATTCACAAAAAGGGAGCTTTTGGAATAATAGGGCATGTGCTATTCTAGTATTTGCATATCTCTTGCAAAGCCATAGTTTACAATCTCCATCTCTTTTCTTCTGAGTGATTGGTAGCAATGGTGAACGTGGTTTTCATGCCCATTGAGGAATGTCGTTTTTGTAATTTTTCCTCCTCTCTTCTTGTGCATGTTGCTCTTCAAGAGTGGTAGCGGTCTTCTTTTTCTCCTTTGTACACTTCTTTGCACATTTTGGGATCTTTTGGGATTGGAGCTCCTAGTTGCAACTTGCTGGGAGCTCAAGCATGATCCTTCGCCGCCTTTTTCTTTACATCTACCCTTTGCTTGCAAATACAAGCAGTAATCTTCTTGGCTCCGTACATAACCTTGGGACTGCATGTACTTGTCAAATTTATGATAGCAGTGCCTTGAGCTTTGCTTTAGGCCATACAATGCCTTATGCAATCTACACAACAATTCTACTTGCGTGAGCCTTTCAGGTTCAACTTAAAAACCCTCTAGCTATTTCATGCAAATGACTTCTTCTAGATCCCCATAAAGGAAATCCATCTTCACATCCATCTAGACAAGTTCCATGTCCTCAGTTGGCTGCTAGTCCAAGCACTAGGTGCAATGTCATCATCTTGACTATTGGATATAAAATATCATCAAATTCCACACCTTTCTTCTAGTTAAATCCCTTAGCAATCAATCTAGCCTTATATTTAGGCTTGAGATCTTCTATTGTGTGCTTCTTCTTATACACCCATTTGTAAGGCAAGGCTTGTTTGCCCTCTCGCAACTTTGTTAGTTCCCAAGTGCATTTTTCATAAATGAGTTACACTCTGATTGCATTGATTGCTCCCACTTCACGCTATCTTCCATCTAAATAGTATCTTGGTAGCATGTAGGTTCCATGCAATCACTGAGACCATTAAATAGTCTAACCCTAGCTAAAAATACTCAAGGGCATGAAAGACTCAATATATCTCCTCATTGCTTGATTGTTGGACTTTGCTCTCTCTAAAGAACTATTGGTGGTAGGAACATCACTAGTAGACTGAGCTCTTTGTTCGATCTCACTGGAGTCTACGTCCTAGAATCTAACCTTGCAATGCTTAACCTCTTTGGTAGAATGTCCATGCACCTTTGACTCATTGAAGATAACTTGTAACATGTGGATTACTTTTCTACATTCCAGGTGCTAGAGACCATAGCCCATCTCTCCATCTACACCATAGCCAATGAAGATACATTTGTGTCATTTGCAATCTAGCTTCTTGCACAGCTCTTTAGGGACATGTGAGAATGTCTCACACCCAAATGCACATTATCTATCATAGTTTGGCTTCTTGCCAATCCACATCTATTGCAAAATATTATATTTAAATGGCATACTAGGAAAACGATTGATAATGTAAACTCGTGTCATAACAACCTCTCCTCAAAACTCTAGAGGTAAGTCCGCCATAGACAACATGGTTGTAACTCTCTCTTGGATTGTCCTTTTCATATACTCAACAATAACATTCTGAGCAGGTGTGTATGGTGTAGTAAATTTTCGTCTAATGCCTCTTTTGCTACAAAAATTCTTGAACTGGGTGGAGACATACTCTCCTCCTTTGTCACTGTGAAAATTCTTTAACTTCTTGTCTGCCTGGTTCTCTACCATTGCAAGGATTTTTTTCCTCTAGACCCACACCTTTCAAGTAATCTATGAATGTCTAGAAAATATAATGCCCCCCCTAAAGACGTATGCGGAATAGGCCCACACGTCACTATGTACCAAATCAAGAGCATTCCCTAAGTCTCTCTTCAATGGAAAAGTGGTAACCCTAGTCTACTTTCCATAAATGCAATGCTCACACAAGCTAAAATCAAAATATTTTAAGAGAGATAAGTAGCCTAAACACTGAAGTTGTTTCATTCTTTTTTTATTCATATAACCAAGACGGCTATGCCACAACTTAGTAGAAGGCAGCTCAGCAACATATATGAAGTCTCTTTCATACTAGAGACATACAAAAACTACGATGAGTGAGCCTTTTGGCCGCTCAAAATGTTCAATTTAGTTTTGCAGATAACACTTAGCAAGAGCCAATAATGCATCTTGTCTCAAATCAATAGTGAATATCAAGACATATGATGGCTACGGCATATAACAACCCCTCCCCTACACCATTGAGGGATACAACCCCCTTGTATTAAATTCCCCCCCCCCCGCCCCCCCCTCTTCCCATTCCTTTTTTACCCATATTATTAGGCCCCAACCTATTTTTATGCCCCTATTTGTTGCCCCAACTTTCGTATAAATAGATACCCTCCTTCACATAAACCACCCCTCAATAAATAGTCAATGAAGACTTCCCTCGGTAAAAGTCTAAGCCCTTACTTTTTATCCTTGGGGACTCTACACCACTTTTTGCCATTAGTTAGGTGGGCAAACTCCCGAACTAAACCCCTTCAAAAGTACACTCCCCCCCCCCCCCCTTCTCTCTTATATAAAGAACATCCTCTCCCCTTTTTCCCTTTCATAAATCTCCAGGCTACTACCACTGATGAGCTCCTCAAAGGAGTGAAACGTGTTTTGTACCCCCTAGCCCACCCCCACCTCCCCTCCTTTTGGTCCAAAACAAAGTGCTTCGCATGCTTAAATATTGTTATGACTTAGGCTTAAGATCTTCTGTTGCGTACTTCTTCTTATACACCCATTTTCAAGGAAAGTCTTGTTTGCCCTCTCGCAACTTTGTTAGTTCCCAAGTGCATTTTTCATAATTGAGTTATACTCTATTTGCATTGATTGCTCCCACTTCACGCTATCTTCCATCTAAATAGTATCTTGGTAGCATGTAGGCTCCATGCAGCCAATGACCATTAAATAGTCTAACCCTAGCTAAAAACACTCAAGGGCATGAGAGACTCAAGATATCTCCTCATTGCTTGATTGTTGTACTTTGCTCTCTCTAAAGAACTACTGGTGGTAGGAACATCACTAGTAGACTGAGCTCTTTGTTCGATCTCACTGAAGTCTACGTCCTAGAATCTAACCTTGCGATGCTTAACCTCTTTGGTAGAATGTCCATGCACCTTTGACTCATTGAAGATAACTTGTAACATGTGAATTAATTTTCTACATTCCGGGTGCTAGAGACCATAGCCCACTCTCCATCTACACCATAGCCAATGAAGGTACATTTGTGTCATTTGCAATCTAGCTTCTTGCACAGCTCTTTAGGGACATGTGAGAATGTCTCACACCGAAATACACATTATCTATCACAGTTTGGATTCTTGCAAATCCACATCTATTGCGAAATATTATATTTAAATGGCATACTAGGCAAACGAATGGTAATGTAAACTCATGTCATACCAACCTCTCCTCAAAACTCTGGAGGTAAGTTTGCCATAGACAACATGGTTGTGACTCTCTCTTGGATTGTCCTTTTCATATACTCAACAATAACATTCTGAGCAGGTGTGTATGGTGTAGTAAACAGTCGTCTAATGCCTCTTTTGCTACAAAAATTCTTGAATTGGGTGGAGATATACTCTCCTCCTTTCTCAATCTGAAAATTCTTTAACTTCTTGTCTGCCTGGTTCTCTACCTTTGCAAGGATTTTTTGAAACATAGAAAAGACTTCATATTTCCTCTAGACCCACACCTTTCAAGTAATCTATGAATGTTTAGAAAATATAATGCCCCCCCTAAAGATGTATGCGGAATAGGCCCACATAGTTCACTATGTACCAAATCAAGAGCATTCCCTAACTCTCTCTTCAATGGAAAAGTGGTAACCCTAGTCTATTTTCCATAAATGCAATGCTCACACAAGCCAAAATCAAAATGTTTTAAAAAAGATAAGTAGCTCAAACACTAAAGTTGTTTCATTTCTTTTTTATTCATATAACCAAGCCGGCTATGCCACAACTTAGTAGAAGGCAGCTCAACAACATATATGGAAGTCTCTTTCACACTAGATACATACAAAAACTACAATGAGTGAGCCTTTTGGCTTCTCAAAATGTTCAGCTTAGTTTTGCACATAACACTCAGCAAGAGCCAATAATGCATCTTGTCTCAAATCAATAGTGAATATCAATACATATGATGGCTACGGCATGTAACAACCTCAACTTATGGACACTCAACTACATTGAGCCCCTCAATCTTTACACTCCTTTTAGGGGGTCATACTTATCAATGGATTTATCCTTTTCACATTGCAAAATGTGATGATCTTTCTTCAAGTGGCCTTTCTTGTGACAATGATAGCATTCCAAATTGTGCACATCACATTTAGCATTCTTGTGAACTTGTGATCGACCATGACTACGACTACGACCTCTTTGCTATGGACGACCATCACCAGCAATATATGCATCACCATGTCTACTAGTATCAAGAGACTGGCATCTAATCTCTTCCATGAGAAAAGCACTAGTAACATCACCAAAAACAAGCTTGCCCTTAGGAACTGAGTTACTAATGGTAGTATTAAATGTGTCCCACGATGCAGACAAAGAATATAACAAACAATGGCTTTCATTTCATCATCTAACTTGATTTCCTTACATGTAATCTACGAAAAACAAGTTGTTGAACTCATTCAAGTGTGAACTAACACTGCTACCCTCTTTCATGTTCATTTGCATGAGCCTTTTCATAAGAAAAACTTTACTCGAAGCACTCCTTCCATCCCAAGCTCGGCATAATGAGTCCAAAAATTCCTCTACAATGGTCTTATCCATAATGATAAAGAAGATAAGACTCACCAAGGTGCAGGCGTATGGTTGCCAAAGCACAAGCATCAAGCTCCTCTTACTAGTCATCAATGTAAACACCCTATTTACATTCTTTCAATGGCACTGCAGGGCCCTTCTTGACCAAGACATCAAGCATACGCTGCTTCCAAATCGTGAAGTTTGTGCCATCGAAATTCTTGATATAGTACTCTTCTTTCTCAGAAGGTCTAGTCATAACGGATAAGACCAAATGCAAGCGAGTGAAACTAGGAATTTATGGCTGAATTTTTGCAAAAATTTCAGCAGTTTCGTCTGTACAAAGATCAACATCTCAACCAAAACTCAACAAATCAACACATAAACTATAAAAGAGTGCTGACAAATGGCATTTGATGTCCAAAAGACTATCAAAAGACTGCCAACTTGGCATCAAAGCACCTATCTATACATATCATATGGTGAGGCCATGAGTAGGGATCTCCAGCAATCTAATCCACCTCTCACCAAAACCATGTTGAATCGATGTCGTAAGCCGAGAAGCATCAAGAGTCGAATCTGATGTCCAAAACATCGATTGAAGACTACCTTTTTTGTGCTACTCAATTGTAGATTTTGAGAGCATAAACGGCTTCAAAAAGGGGGTAAAACCACAGGTAGGCTGCTGGAAATACTCCCGACATGATGAAGAAATTGCAACAACAATACAATCCAAAATCCGCTGAAACTACAAGGTCGGGAAAATGAAAATTTCATCTCTCTCTCTCTCTCTCTCTCTCTGACACACACACACATGCTCTGAGGGCAGATTCCAGTTGTAAAAGTGCACGGTGCATGTGGAGTGTGAGGGAGAAAAAGAGCATACATATAGTGGATGGAGCACAAATAGAGGATAACATTGCCTCACAACTCCTTATTCTATTGTGTATTAATAAGTAAGGTTGGATGGGCTTGTAGCACGCGTCTGACCAGTTGGCCTGAACCTCAACAAACCTGGTCATACATCATAACCTTCAACAATGTTCTACACCCTTAGAAATGAGTACTTTTGCACTCGAAGGAATTTTGCAAACAAAATGAGGAAATTGCTTGCACAATGCTTATACTAGTGGAAACGGAGGTCAAAACAACCCAAATCAAAATTCTAAGCGCACTGAGCTTTATAAACCCAAAGTGTGTGGATACAAGATAAAATAGCCCTACAGTGCAAGATGTATATACAATCACGAGGGAAAAAACGTTCTATTGTGTATTCACACATCAACACCATGTACATGGTAACAAAACTAAATATGAAACGTTGTAGCACCCACAAAGAATCTTTGCCAGACAAAGCAACCCACTCGCCCATATGGCCATACCATGTTTTATGGTGAAAAATCCTGCCGCACAATGCAAGCAGATGAACTCATACTTAAGTCCTTTGTTCCAAGCCGGATCCCACAAGACCAATGCTCTCCTCCATCAGGTCGATACAGGCATGCCATGTCATCACCTTTTCACATGAATCTAGCTTGATCATGCCACAACATCTCTTCGGGACAAGAATCCAATTCGTGCTCGCAAAAAGTTACAAAAATTGGAGGACGTGAGTAGGAGGTTGCTTGCAATGCTGGCGATTCTGCTTGAGAGGGTGCAACTTGCTTTGATACTAATTGTTGGAGTTACGGTTTCAAGAATGCACACACAACTTGGAGATGGAGAAGAAGCTCAGGTACACAATAGAGAATGTATTACGAAGAGAAGTGCCCCCGCAGTCCTAAGTGTGCTCAAACACATCACTACTATAGACATGGTAACATTTAGATGCAAATAGTTGGTTAGCATACAAGTGAATGATCTTGCTATATGAGAGAGAGAGAGAGAGAGAGAGAGAGAGAGAGAGAGAGAGCTTACTACAATATTATGTGATTGTAAGTGGCTTGTTGAGTTTCCAAAAACTGGTTAAGTTGACAAAACCCAAACTTGGAAAGACCAATTTTGGGCATAGTTAAAGACTCGAGAAGAAACAAAAGCCAAAAAAAATAACATTTCAAAGTCGTGGCCAAGTTCCTATGAGGTGAATTTTGTACAAGAAAATCAAGCGACAACAATGCACATGGCGCTAATAAATACCTTTTAGTTAAGGATACAATTTGATGGCAAAAAGTTGATATCATCTAGGTACCACCATCCACAACATTTAGTATTTCTATGAGCATCCTTTTTGTTAAAAGACCTTGTCTACTTGGGGATGGGAATTGAGAGAGCTTTTTTCCTGATTTTTACTTACAGAAGCAGAATTCAGAAAAAGCTTTCTAGAAAGCTCCCTCAAAAGCTCTCTCTCTCTCTCTCTCTCTCTCTCTCTCTCTCTC
>NC_140933.1:46111767-46299267 GCF_014529385.1 Adiantum capillus-veneris | reverse complement strand
CTTGACACATTGAAAACTCAATTTCTTTGAGAAGTCGGTAAGATATTTGTGAATTTCTTTGAGAAATTCGGTAAGAAATCTTAATACATCAGTATTAAGACAGAAAACTTTTGGCCATTTTTTTTCGAACACATAGCTAGAAGGGTACGACCTGTTGATCTTGTCTTCTTGAATTTGACCATACCTCGTTGCGTACAAAATATCGTCCCCTAATAGCACAGAATGTAGTCTTACTCTGTTACCATAGCTAAACGAACAATTCTTAGGGGATACAGAAATTCCTCTTCCATGAATTCATTCCAGCCCTGCATGGAGAGAACACTCCCATACGATTAGACAAGGCTCAGGGCACTGTTCATCTTATTGCCACCCTTGGTTTGACTCCTATGTCCAATTCATGATTATAAGCAATTTCCACCATTTTCTGCCTCAGATCTACTTACAATGAGCCGAGCTTGAAAAAGAATTCTAATTCAGACTTGCGAGTGAGGATCATCCACAAATTGGTGGCCAACTATACAACAAAGTGGTGAGACACACAGACACACACCGCCATATGCAAGAGTGGCTTGCCAATGCCGATGAAACACATGAACTACCTCTCATCTCCCAGCCCACAGCACTCACCCCTCTGACCTACAATTACCTAAGATTACCATACTGTACATGCGGCATTTGCCAACCAGCTAGGAATCCCTGAACTCAAAGATCAAGTCTTGTGCTGAAATACACTCATCCAAAAAATCCAATTTGCACAGCGCACAAGGTGAGAAAGCTGCCCATGTAAACTCATGCTTTGGGAAAAAAAGAAAGTGTAGTATCTCTATCACATCTTTACGGATGAGGCTTCTAAGAAAAGGTTTGGCCTGTTGCATGTCCTGTGACTCAAAATTACAAGTAGGTAATAAAATGGGCAAAACTGTATTACTGCGAGCGCCTTTCATTATTGACGAGTAATGGCCAATTGTCAGCAAGAGAATGCTCATTAATCCAAAAACCCCAAAAGCAATTGGTGATTTTGGCCTCCTGTAACTGAGAACAATTCAATCCCATGCACTATTGGCTCCGGTGTTATAACTGCTATATCCTCCTCCATAATTTCCTCCATAGCCACCAGTACCTCCATAGCCGCCGCCTCCATAGCCACCACCATAGCCGCCCCCTCTACTATACCCGCCGCCGGTATATCCTCCACCACCACCACCATATCCGCCATACCCCCCACCGCCGCCGCCTCTACCACTGTCCCGTCGATAATCTCTGCCACCAAATTTAGATCCTCCACCACGGCGCCTTCCACTGCTCCCTGCAAAACTTGCCCTTGCAGCATATTTCATCAACCACTCTGGTACAACCTGATTTGCTTCCTGCATGAGCTCTGCCAGTGGCCTCGCCAGTGATAAATTGTTATCATTGAAAAAAGCTGTAGCAAGGCCAGACTTTCCAGCACGCCCAGTTCGCCCAATGCGATGGACATAGTCATCAATGTCATTAGGAAGATCAAAGTTGATGACATGACCAACATGGGGAATGTCGAGTCCACGAGCAGCAACATCAGTAGCTACTAAGATTGGTGTTACACCCGTACGGAACGACCGCAAAGCATGCTCTCTCTCCTGCATCAAGATAGATGAGAAAATGTGGATCCGCCTCATCTTAAAAAGATGCTAAGTACACTCCAAACCCCACAGAAAATGAGCATTATACATTCTATGGACCTGTTGTGAGCGATCACCATGGATTGTCGTAGCTGGAAAACCCTGGCGGCACAGCCAGTTCTCCAGAGCATCAGCTCCGCGTTTAGTTTCCACAAATACAAGAGTCAGCGATGGCAGCTTCTGAACATTCCAACACACACAGACAGTTAGACCAGCCAAAAACACACTTGCAAAAGAAATCCAGTACCTTCCCCATACCTTCCCACCTCCGTGAATAACATTGCCATTTTGAGCATGAATCAGATCCATTAACATGCTTCGTTTATCGTTATCATTGACAAATTCCACTTTCTGAACAATTAGGTCAGTGCTGGAGCCCACTCTTCCAACAGCCAAAAAAATGTAATTATAGAGAAAATCGGCAGCAAGTCTCTGCAAGATAAACATTCATATCTCTCTCTCTCTCTCTCTCTCTCTCTCTCTCTCTCTCTCTCTCTCTCTCTCTCTCTCTCTCTCTCTCTCTCTCTCTCTCTCTCTCAGAGGCTGCATCAGAGGATTCGGATCACTTTGGCTCGACATGCACGACGCCCGGTCAGACTATTGACCATGGAGGAGATTGATGAGATCCGCCAGCGACCGATGCTGGATCTCTTGTGATCTAGCTATACCAGCTAGCTGCTTAGTTCACACCCAGTAGTTTAGGATTCCATAGTATTTTATTGTGACATTTGTCAGTTCATTTTTGTCATTGTTGTCATCTTGTTACTCTGACTCTGACTTTGTATCAGATCCACCACATTGTAACTTTCTGGTCTCATAGGTCACTTTGGCCTTTTGAAGACGTTAATATAACATTTCATTTCATTTCATCTCTCTCTCTCTCTCTCTCTCTCTCTCTCTCTCTCTCTCTCTCTCTCTCTCTCTCTCTCTCTCTCTCTCTCTCTCTCTCTCTCTCTGAGCAGGTCAGGAGCAGGTTCAGCAGGACGTGAGCAAGCAGGCCTCTAGCAGGTTGCGCACGCAGCAAGCAGGTCACGAGCAGGCCCAGCAGGTCTCTCTCTCAACGCACAGGTCATCTTGTCTCTCAGCGCGCAGGCAGGGCTGAACACGAAGGGCGGGGGGGCTGCTGAGAGCGACCGGCAGGGCTGCAGGGCAGGTGGTCTGTGCGAGCAGATTGAGGGCTTGTGCAGGTCCAGCTTGTGACAAGGCCTGCGCGGGCAGCAAGACGGGCAGGTTACTCTGTGTAGGGTTCACGCAGGTTGCTGTGTGCAGGTCTCATGTTGCATGCATAGTGTGGTGAAGGCTACTGTACACATAGTGTGGTTCAGAGGAATTGCACGAATTATGAAACAAGTGCACAAATAGAAGACCCGGACCTGTGGAAGCAAAATAACAGGGGTGACGCCCTCGAAGATGATCCAAAAATGCAAAGAGGAAATGCAAGAGACCATCAGCAAAATCAACCGCAGCCTCCTAGGCACAATAAAGATACTTAAGGATCAGGTGACGGCCAGGATGAGGAGATTGCACGACTCAAGAAGGAGCTTGAAGAGGTGCGCTCACAAAGTGCACATGAAGAAGGGAAACTCCAACCATTGGTACTGGAAGAGCTCAACACCACGAAAGAGCAAGTGCAGGTCATCAAAAAAGGGGAGGAGAAAAATAAAGAAATAATTACAAAATAAATATTGGACATAATTACATAAAGTCAAAAGTTAGCTTGACACTAGCAGAGGAGCAAAGGAGGAGTGTGTGTTCCTTACATGTGAGGAATACCGGCCTCAAAGACCAAGATAATGTTGAGGAAGAGGTCAACGAGCTCATGTTTATGATGGGGGTTATTGCACCAACACATACAAAGGCTTGGCGAGTAGGTAACAAAAAAAGTGAAAGCAAGGGGGAAACTTCCAAGGACAAAGCACTTATCCTCCGCTTCCCCTCTAGAAGCAAAGAAGGATTTTGACCCACTCTTAAGAAGACTGGTATTTTTCTTGGGGACGACCTCACACTCTCACACATTGCTCATATGAAGGAGGTAATGCCAGAGATTAAAGCGCAAGGGAAAAAGGGAAGACTGCTTTTTATAGAGATAGGAGGGTCGTGATAATGGAGCGACGCTCCACGTGACAGTATGTGACCTATGGGACTAAATTAAATGTGGCTGCCAGGAACTCTAATGGATCTCTATGCCTTGATGTAAGTGCCTTTGAGGATAGTTTCAGTGGGAGGGACATCATTTTCTATTCTGAGACACATCAAGCTCCTGGGCATTCCATGCCATAGGTGAGCGGATATAGATGGGACACAGCTTGCAGACAGGAGACCCGATAAGAGCATCAAGGACGGGGCTCAAGGGGAGTGGCAGTTTTTTTTTGCGGAGGAGTTGCAACCATTGATACATATAGCACGCAAGGATGAGCAGGCTAGGTACATGTGGGTGAGACTGAAGGCAGAGACCGGTAGATATCACCACATTGCTATTTGTTATCTCTCTCCTAGTACATCGGTTGTGCACCACCTAGAGGACAGTCCCCCTTTTCCATCTTGGATGATGACATATAAGAGTTTTCCAGAAATGGTGACATTATCATACTGGGGGATTTCAATGCTAGGACTGCCCATCATCAGATAGTATTCTGTGATACTTCATAGGAGATGCTTACGGAGCTTGATGTTACAGAGATGGGCTTATCTAGACTATCACACGATGAGGATCACAATGAGTATGGCAAATACTTGATAGATATGGGGACTACACATGGATTGGCCATTTTGAATGGCCTACAGAGATTTCCTACATCGGGAGGTTTCACATATTTTCCACACCGACATGGGGCTAGCATAGTGGATTATGTTATGGCCCAACCGTGTCTCGCTCCATCCTTTCAAGATTTCTAGGTCAGTTGGAGTAGCACTTGATCATGGTATCTTGTCTTCCACTCTTATGTTTCAGATCAGCACAACTCCACTAGGAGAGGTCTCCACACACACTCGGTATACCTTCACGAGGGAGAGAGACGGGTTTCGTGTACATCAGGAGCCAAGACGGCCACTAGATGAGCTCATTCAGATACTAACAGAGACGCCTACGTGATGCAGCATCAAAGGCATGCCCCCACAATTAGCCTACACGGAGATGATCGGGGAGCATGCCCCAGAACATTGGTATGATGAGAGTGTAGAGAGACGAGGATCAGATTGCAGAGAGAGGTGATCATGGGTACTACCACACATAGACAGTCACGAATTGTCTTTCTTCGGCTAGTGCGACGAAAGAAAAGGCCTTATATATCGCAGCTAGCGCGGGATCTGTATAAGTTGTTTATGAGCCAAGATTCAAACGAGGCATGGAGACTATTCCATAAGCATTCACCACCACCAACCATCACCTCCACAGAGACATGGGGGCAATATGCCACATCTCTCTACATAGCTACAGGGAAGCCACCTTTGTCGGACCCATCGGAGACATGCCCTGAGACATGTTTTTTCTTTACTTCTGAGAGGGTAAGGAAAGCCATTGACGGGATGAAGACAGGGAGAGCACATGACCATGATGGTCTGGTAACAGAGCAATGCATTCATGCCAGAGATATGCTTGCAGACCTTCTTGCTATGATGTTTATTGCGCCATGTATGAGGGTTTTCCTGAGACTTGGAGAATGTCCACGATTGACCTATTTTCAAATCAGGAGATCCCATGATTCCCGAAAATTATCGCACCATCATGGTGTCAAAGTCGACGATGCGGAAGCGTAGAGACCAAGGGGAGAGAGAGAGAGAGAGAGAGAGAGAGAGAGAGAGAGAGAGAGAGAGAGAGAGAGAGAGAGAGAGTCTCTTGAACCAATCAACCTTGACAATGAATAACTAAATGTGTATACAATGGAGGCAAGGGGTTGCTTATATAGCAATCCTAGTAAATTGCCCTACCCAAGACTTTGACAAAGAAGTATAATAAATACCAAAAAGCCAAACTAAATAATGGGATCACATTGGGCAGTTCACTTGAGATGCCTAAACTTTAACACCCTCTTTGCAGCTCATAGTGGACATCAAGAGTGAGACCAAGTCGATGAAGAAGCTACCATGGACACCCCAATAGAAGGCCTTGCACAACTGGATACACCTCGGTGTTTCTCTCCTCAACTTTGTACCTGAAAGTAATGCCATCTCAAGCATCGGTTGCCTTGGTAGAAACTTTGAACTGTAGATCATACTACGTCCAATAATTCCTATTCGTGAACTGTGAACACATCGCGTCCAAAACATAAAACTCCAAGATAATCAACTATGGAACACATCCTCTCCATGATCCGACCAACAACAATGAACTGGTGCGCCCATCCATAGTGTTTTAGACGTCTGATCGATTCCCTGCCAGATGCATGTGCATTTAACTCCAACCTACCGGTCCAAACACCAATAACTTGAACTCCAACACAAGGGTCCAAATTAATTATAGGGAGCATTGCTTGCCCCTCTCTGCCACTCACAAGTCTCTCTCTGGCTCAAGCTAGTGGTGACACCTATCATTTGAGATAAGTATGCCCTATATCATATTAAGGCACCAAGAAGTGTTGAATATTCTAATACCCCCCTTAGCATCTAATGTTGAACAAACCGTCACTACCAAAAAACATGTGAGGGCCACAATGAAGATGTCTGCTACGATGTCCACTACTCCACGAGCGTAGAAGCAACCTAGGGAATTCCAACCGCCAAGAAATCTCCATATTAGGATGTCGTCACAAGCAATGTAGACAATTGCTATACAAAGGAAAGGTACTACTCCAAGAGATAGGTCCACTGTGGCCACCGCCACGTGTGCTATGTCGATCTCCTCTGTCAAAGCTTTATTACCGTAACCTTTGTCCAGCTTGCCTTTGACTTTGTCTTCAAGTGAATTCTTGCTTTTGCCTTTGGCTTCCAATTCCCGAGCCAAACAAAGCGTCGAATCACAATCATAACTATGGTCGTACCTCTCGAGTATCGGGGCAGCTAATTGAGTACTAGTACGGCCATCCTTGTCCAACTGACCTTTGTCGCTGTCCTCTAGCGAACTCCTCCATTTGCTTTTGACTTCACAAACTCGAGCCAAACAAACTGTCGAGTTCCTTGAGAACTGTATCTGCCGTTGCATAGGCCGCTAAATGGATGGTTGACAATCCGTTATCCATAGCCACTTGTTGCCTTTGGTCGTTGCCGTCACGACTGCTCAAGCAGGGGGCGCCAGTGTTGAAGTTGCAAAACTTGGTAATCTCGTACATTCTCGCACTCCAATAGGCCACAAAAATCCCAAGCCGCAACAGCTCCAAGCTATTCCATTTCCCATGCCGATCCTCTCCTCTGCCATTCCCAAGCGGCTCCAATAACTGTCTCTTCGTCTCCCAAACTGCACCTTAATCCGCCTTTCACAGGCCACCGAGGCAGTGTCAAAATTCTAACACCCTCTCTTCCCCTTTGCCTTGTCATCTCGCCTCGCCGCGCAATCGGTCGCCCAAGGACAACCACCCATGCCCGCTAGAAACAGCGTTTTAAAACGCTAGTAAAAGGGGTGGCAATGTGGGATGGCATTGCAAAGTGGCGTCTTGAACACAAGGGACGGGCGGGGGGGGGGGGGGCTCGTTAACAGTGGTGTTTCAAAACGCAGGTGCGTTTTCTACACAGGTGGCAGCAAGCAATGTTTCAACACGTAGGGGCTGGGAGAGTCGTCGCTAAGGAGTTGCTCACATGTGGCGTTCTGAAACGCGCAGAAGGGCAAAGAGGGCTTTGGCAGCAAAACGCTAAGGACAACGGCGTTTTGGGCTGCGACAGTGCGGGGGAAACGCCACAAGGGAGGTTCTTCTCCTCTTTGCTCCTCCACGCCAAGGCCTTCAAGGAGCACACAGCTTTGATACCATGTCAAAGTCGACGATGCGAAAGCGTAGAGACCAAGGGAGAGAGAGAGAGAGAGAGAGAGAGAGAGAGAGAGAGAGAGAGAGAGAGAGAGAGAGAGAGAGAGAGAGTCTCTTGAACCAATCAACCTTGGCAATGAATAACTGAAAGTGTATACAATGGAAACAAGGGGTTGCTTATATAGCAATCCTAGTAAATTGCCCTACCCAAGACTTTGACAAAAAAGTAAAATAAATACCTAAAAGTCAAACTAAACAATGGGATCACATTGGGCAGTTCACTTGAGATGCCTAAACGTTTAACACATGGTTGGTCACACATTAGCTAGGTTGTATGCATTTATTCTTCAGAGGGAGCTAAGTAAACGGGCCGAGAGACAAGGCATCAACGCAAGCATGATTCAGAAGAGGCTTCTCCACTCTCTGTCACACCTCAATAGAAAAGAACTTGTATCCTTTTTCTATTAATCTTAAAGTTTACAAGTGTATTTTCCTTTTGTAAAACAAGATAGCTAGAACAGTGCACCGTAGTATGATCACCGAGGAGTAGTCACAGGTTAAGGTGGACCCCCCCAATCGGTTAGAACATAGATAGTACACACTCCCACCTAGATAACCCGATAAGGCACCTATGACTTGTAACTCATACATATCGGGATCATATTTGCACATAGAAAGGGTTGATGCCTTGCAGTGTGGGCTAGATCCGCCTGAAAAGACAATTACAATCAACAAGATAGCATGATCATGAATATTGCTCATTATGCATATGTAGGTTGAATGCATTGAATGCTTTATCTCCTCATAGAGATGTTAAATCCATGTTTTGAAGCAAAAACCGTATTGTACTCAGAAAGAGCTTTCAATTGATACCCATATGCATGTGTGTTTTTAGCAATTCCAAGATGGAAGCTTCTAGAAGATTCTAGAAGGGAGATTCTAGAAGGAGGGTTCCAAAAGGAAGACATATGGCGAGACACTTGTCACAAACTTTCCAAAAGATGAGACACTTGTCAAAAAGCTTTCAAAGAAAGAGACAAGTGTGTGGATACTTCTCAAAAAGATTTTAAGGAAGAGACAAGTGTGTGGACACTTGTCATGCAAACTTTACCTTTTACTAAACACTTGTCACAATCCTCTTCAACTTTTCCCTTTTTCTCTTGAAGCAATTTCTCTATAAATAAAGCCTCTTTCCCTCTCATTTCCCTATTTCCAAGTTGCTGAATTTTCCTCTACCATCAGCCCAAGAAACCCCCTTCATTGCCATCACCGTCTCTCTCTACGCTTACTATTCCTTCATCCTCAAGAAGCCATATCTCTCTCTATAGCTTGCTGTTTTTCAACGCCACACACCTATAAATCTGAAAATTCTGTTTTTCCCCTTAGTTTTGCGCTCTTCTATTCATCCTACAAGCCACCAAGACACTAGATCTCTTCTCTAGCATACGCAGCACCTAAATTTTATCTTTGTACATATGTTTGAGAGTCTACTTATGTTTACTTTTACGCATATGCACATGGCATCTTGCATGATCTACGAGTGTGAGTCTACTTAAACTCACTCTCGGATTGCTCGTAACTCACCTCAATCCTAAGGTACTTGGGTTGAGTAGAAATCTATTTCCTTCGGGGGGGGGGGTTGCCCATCTTCAACCCTCATTCTGCCTCTTGTCTCTTTGAAGTGTTGTGATTAATATTTTGTCAAGTTCTTTAAGCGTTAAGAACTCTTAGTTGTACGGGGCTCTTACACTCTCGACCAGATTCTAACACTCAGAGCTATGATTGAGGAGGGTAGACACCATGGCAGGAGGATCTATTGTAACTATGGATTTCCGCAAAGCTTTTGACACAGTGCCGAGAGCCAGACTTATACGCACACTACAGGATATTTGGGGGATCTTGCCTTTATACAGGACAGTGGTAGGGCGGGTACGCACTATTGAGGGTATGTCTCACGTGGTCCACTCCACTATTGGGGTGAACGAAGGATGCCCCCCATTCCGACTCTTTTTGGGATGTATGTGGATGAGCTTTCAGACTATGTAGAGCGAGACGGAGAGGTGCTCAACTAGCAGGGACATGGATTTCAATGTTGTTATACGGAGATGATATAGTGTTGATTTCTCACTCTCCGGAGGGGATACGTTGTACAACGCCATTTGGATGCTTTGCACACATTTGTTCATGATAGGGGATTGTCTGTCAACCTTGGGAAAACCAAGGATATGGTGTTCAACACCACATCACAGTGGGCCAGGAGGTGAGCACCCACATTCGTATGGCCAAGAGACAGTGGAGTACACAGATTCATACACTTATCTTGGGATAGTCTTCAGTGGACCAGTGTTTTCATCGAGGAGAGCAATAGAGACAAGACTAACGAGCGCTTATGCCGCCTTGGGAGGATTGAAGAGGATGTCTTCGTAGATTCAATATCAGGAACCGCGAACAAAGCTCTGGTTTTTTGACACTCTAGTGGCTTCAGCTATGCTTTATGGAGTTCAGATACGTGGCCCCTAAGTAGACGACCATGGCAAATCGTGCAGCATAGATGGATGGAGATATATGAAGAGGCCTCTGGTCTCTATGATTTCTCAAATGATTCAGGCTAAGGACTCAGTGCCACATGAGATTATCCGAGCCGAGCTAGCTGCCCCAGCCCCCGTGGTCCAGGCATTGACTAGATCAATATGCTTTATACACAGCGTATGGGACCTCGCCAGAGACATATATGCTCGGCTAGCCTTGGAGTCGTCCTGACAACTAGCATTGCACGGTGACGCAACATGTTGGTATGGACAGATGACATCATAGTTTCAGCCATATGCTTTCAGCACAGATAGATAGCCTCCGTTCTTTTACTCTTGGATGCACCCTTGTAACAGACTTGGGCACCCCAAGTCTAGAATCTGTCGCCCCGCGAGAGAGAGATTCACTTTAAAAATACTTCTCAACTTAAGTCAGTTCAATTCGAGACAACACGGCCCGGTGTAGTTCCGTGCCCAAAGGTATTGGCAACAAAACCTGGCCCCCCTTTCGATATTTCTTTATTTTATTAAATCTTGAGCAAAGTACAACTCCCGTAGGTGACCTCTACTCTCAGACTCTGCGTCCAGATGCTCTGAAGAGTGACACCCTTGGGGCTTATTTATTCTTATAAGGGATGCCAAAAGCAGAGCCCCAAAAGCAGTTAAACTCAAAAGCAGTGAGTTTCAAAAGCAACTGGGTCCAAAAATTCCGTCCAATTTTCAACGCAAAAAGCGGGATTGTCCGTACAGTCTACCACATCAGCATGTCAATGGAAAAATCGGGGATTCTATACTGTTGACAGGTTAGGGTCCGTAACGCCTGCCACGTCAACCTTCTGACCGGGTGGTCATGCCACGTCATCACTTTGTGACATATCCCCCTCTTGAAAGAATTGTAATCGCCCTTGACTACGCATGCAAAACCATTTCAAGCCATAAACCATTTCAGTAGACACTGACTCTTAAGTAACGACGCATTAGACACGACACGTCTAGCACTTGTACAAAGACGACAAAAGCATCACTACACATGACATCACAGGACATCACAGGACAAATTAATCACAAAAAAATTCATTCCAAATCTCACATTATGACTGCCAACTACGTATTTAATAACCACATCTAGATCCATCCCGAACCTCACTGATTTTAGATTAACTAATCCCATATTGAGGTCATGTCTATAGAAATTTTCGACTCAAGCATTGTCATGTGGGAGAATACATTTTCGGGGATCCCAAGTCGCAGTACTTGTCTCATAATGTCATTCAGCATAATACTATCAGCCCATCAGTATCCCTGAAACCCAAAGGGAAAACAATTGACCTTATTCCAACGACGTAATCTGTGACAAAGGAGTGGAGTAACTCTCCTCTTGTGCAGTCCCGCCTGCAACAGATTCAACCCGTTGATCTGTGGGAACTCTTGCAATAGCCACTCCTAGGCCAAAAGCATCGAGGTAAAGTTCCAAATCTGAGGAGTATCTGCTAGGTCCTCCCCCTCCATCCATTTCTCATTTACTGCCCGATGGTCTTAAGTAAGAACCATCGTTCACTTTACCTTTCTCTTTCTTGTCTTGGAAAGCCAGTATCTGTTCCTGAACCAGTATCTTCTAGCTCTTTTCCAATTCAGGTTAATCCGAGAGCTATCCCCGCTCAAAAGCCATCATCATCATATCATTGATAATCGTGTTATATGCTCACAAATAACAGGTTCTTCCGTACAACATTAGTGTCATCCAAAAATTCAAGATCTTCCAAAAAGTCTTATTTCATAAATTCTAACAACAAAATAATGCTAATTCATCCATAATGTTCTATCTAAAATCTTTTCTGCAACGAGTATCTCCTCCTCCCACTGTATTTCCATTCTGTCAGTCATCCTGATTCTTGTGCCTTGTTGGGGCACCGTGCAGTGACATGTCCTTGACCTCTGCATTCAAAACACTTTCTTGCTTTAAAAAAATCCATCTTTTTTATCTTCTGTCAGTCGAGATCGTGTATCCGTCTGTCGTCTGTTTCTACTTGTCGAAGGTTTGTAGAAGGTAATCTAATGGGTAAGCCCAGTTACCCGAATGCATAGCGAATCCCTACTTAGTATGTCCCATCAATTGTTAAATGGACTCTGTCCTCATCACTCGAGTCAAGAAAGGATGAGCTAGTCGAGTTGTCAGAAGAAGATAAGGACGAACCGAACAATGCTTCGAAGCATACACGCTTCTTTTGTTTTCTTGCTTTCTCAAAAGAGGATTTTCGGCCCAAGTAACCATGGAAATCAACTCCCTTGTTACGTTTCTTCAATTGCTTCTCCCTTGACCCAAATTATTGCGTGACTCGCTTTTCAACAATGTCCTCAAGTTCATCTTCAGTAAACATCCTTGGGACAAGAGATTTCTTGATTGCCGGTTTTATTGGTGACTCAATAGCTTCCTGCCAACAAAAATGCACGGTGCCGGGTCAAAAATTAGGCATGTTGTGGATCCTTGGCAAACTGAAGCATATGCTTTGCGCAATCGTCAACCTTTGTTGACATTGCATCTCCATGAGTTCATACTATGAAGGCCGAGGTGACCCGTACTCGTCCCTTGCTAATCCGCTTGAATTTTCAGTACCACCTCCTGCTTCGGAGATGGCACATGGAGTCATCTGATTCTTTTCCAAATCCATATGTGTCGCGAGAAGGATCGGATGTCCCGATAGAACAGAAATCGATCGTGCTCTGATACCATTGTAACAGACTTGGGCACCCCAACTCTAGAATCTGTTTCGACACGAGAGAGAGAGAGAGAGAGAGAGAGAGAGAGAGAGAGAGAGAGAGAGAGAGAGAGAGAGAGAGAGAGAGAGAGACACTTTAAAAATACTTCTCAACTTAAGTCACAATTCAATTAAAGAGGACACGGCCCAACGTAGCTCCATGCCCAGAGGTATTGGCCCCAACACCTGGGGCCCCTTATGGTATTTCTTTCTTTTATTAAATCTTGAGCAAAGTACAACTCACATAGGTGGCCTCCGCTCTCAGACTCTGCGTCCAGATGCTCTGAAGAGTGAGGCCCTTAGGGCTTATTTTTTAATTACAAGGGATGCAAAAAGCAAAGCCCCAAAAGCATTAAAACTCAAAAGTAGTGAGTTCCAAAAGCAACTGGGTCCAAAAACTGCAAAAAGCAATTAGAGCAGTTTCGAAAATTCTCTACAGCTGTAGCGCAAAAAGCGGGATTGTTCATACAGTCTGCCAAATCAACATGTCAGCAGAAAAACCGGAGGTTCCATACCGTTACCACATCAACGTCCATACCGCCTGCCACGTCAACATTCTGTCCAGGTGGTCATGCCACGTCATCACTTTGTAACAACCCTCCCTATCTCTCACACGAACAAAGATCACTAGACTCATACGTCAGGATCTCATTCAGCTAGATACCACAAGCACCTAGATACCAGGAGCACATGGATACAACCGGTGCATGAGTTGGGCTTTCCAACTCGTGGAGGACGGTTTTGTGACTAGGCCTGCATACATGGATACATACTTATCTCATGGGATATGATGTGCTATTGGGCAGATGCGCACATTCTCACATCACCTTCAGATTGAGACTGGCCGACTTCGACGGGTACCAACAAAGGCTAGGATATGTCATTTATGTCGCCTAGAGCAAGCGACAGAGCTGCACTACACATGTCACTCTCTGGTATACTATGAGATACAAGGCCACTTCCACTCTGTTCAGAGAGGGTTTTGGACCATTCTCTAGAGTCATAAGATACGAAGATCAGAGATGTCTTGGATTGTTTCTACTAGAGCTGCACAAACATAGAGAGAGCTTACTGAGGACATCACGGGAGAGCCAGTCTCAGAGACAAATTACAGACTTCTTTATAGCAGCCAGGGGCCACCCAAAGGAGCTGTCATCACAGCACATCTCAGATCCAACCCACACCAAAGGTACGCGGATCGATCGAGCCATTGAGCTAGGGAGATCCAAGCGCCCATGACCAAGTGGGGCCTCACATAATCAACATAGGTGGCAGCAGAGGATCCAAGCCATCCTAGATCGACATGCGAGACGACCAGTCAGAGTATTGACCATGGAGGATATTGATGAGATTCGGCAACGATCGATGAGGAATCTCATCTGATGTATCACTTAACCATCTTTGTTTCAGCTTTGTCTCACCTAACCCCTTATATCAACCCTCACCCCATCACCCCTCCCCAACTATTTCGTCTCAGTTTTGTTTTTCAAATCTTTGTACTTGTTGTACTCATACACTGTATCAGATTCACCAATTGTAACTTTTGGTCTCAGAGGTCACTTTGCCCTCTTGAAGACATTATTATAACATTTCATCTCATCTCTCTCTCTCTCTCTCTCTCTCTCTCTCTCTCTCTCTCTCTCTCTCTCTCTCTCTCTCTCTCTCTCTCTCTCTCTCTCTCTCTCTCTCTCTCTCTCTCTCTCTCTCTCTCTCTCTCTCTCTCTCTCTCTCTCTATACGTCAAACCACACGTTTGGGGAGTTTTTAAGCCATGTACAAAGGCCGCCTCAAAAAATACAGCAGACCGGAAATTCAGTTCAGTGGAGGCACTTTCATTCCGGACATGGCCTTCAACCTCCTGTCTGTGTCGAGTTTGGACTCTCAAGGGGCTTACATACACTTTGGGAGTGGCACAGTCACCATTCTAATTCAACGATAGATACTATCCATGCACACGGTGAGCGCGATGGTTCCCTACAGTACATCACTGCTCTTTTGTCTCAGACCACGGAGTCTTCTTCTCTATGGCATGCACGATTTGGACATCTATGCTATCAGCAGCTTCAGCACGCTGCTAGGACCTAAATGGAGGAGGGTTTACCAGCGATACGCTCCTCATCAAACCGATGCGAGGCTTGCCAAATGGGCAAGCAACACAGGGTTGCCTTTCCGAAGCAGGCATCGAATAGAGCTTCGGCACCACTTGCACTGGTTCACATTGATCTATGTGGCCCAATGAGCACTCCTTCATTTTCTGGCGCATAGTTTTTGCTTAGGCTTGTGGATGATTTCAACAAGTACACTCGGGCTTCGTTCTTAAAGCTCAAGTCCAAGGCTTTCAGTTTTATTCGAAATTGAAGACGATGGTTGAAAAGGAGAAGGACTTGCATCGCTCACACAAAGGGGGTGAGTTCACCTTGAAGGACTTTGCACAGTGGTGCAAGTCAGAGGGCATCCAACGCCAGCTGACTACTCCTTCCCACAACGGAGTTGTTGAGCAGAAGAATCGGACTATCATGGAGATGGCTCGTGCAGTGCTTGCGCATCCTTCTTTGCCCCAGGTTTACTGGGAAGAGACGTGCAACACGGCGGTTTACATCCAGAACCGTTCTATCCATGCTTTGCAGGACATGACTCCTTATCAGGCTTACTACGGGTGCAAGCCCTCATTGGGAAGGAAATCCAGATACTCGGCGCTCTACTACAGGAGTAGTTTTCACACTCGGCTCGGTCTCACACGATTTTTTGGGTGTCCGGCTTTTGTCATGTGCCAAAGGAGAAGCGAAAGAAGTTAGACTTCAAGACAAAGAAGCTCATCTTCCTGGGCTATTCACGAGAGTCTGATGGATACCAGCTTTATAATCCTCACGCCAAGACCACCACAGTTAGTCGTGATGTGACTTTCATGGAGCCTTTCAGCACACCTGCAAAAGGGGCAGCAGCATCCAAGCCTATACCTTCCCTACCTCCACCTCCCACACTTGATCCTACCCCTATCCCTCTTCCTGTTCATGTATCCTCTACACCGCAGCCAGTTACTTCACCCGATCATGCCATGTCAGATTCCGATTCTGATATGGATGATGGTTCTCTTTCGGTGGAGGCGGTCCCCCCTCGCAAGGAGAAGTTAGTACCTAGTTGGCTCTACTCTACGGTTTCTTCTTCTGGAGTCACGAAGTTACAAGACTCGCAAAACCTTGGACAGTCTCAACGTTCTGCACGCCTCAAGGAGAGGCAAGTTTATCACGGCGCAGAGTTCGTGAACTTTGCACTCCTATCTCAGATTCAAGCTTCACCAGTTGAACATTCCTCAATCGAGGAAGCACTCCAGCATGATTGCTGGAAGCGTGCCATGCAGACAGAGATGGAAAATATCGAGCGGAATAAAATCTGGACTTTGGTTCACAGGCCCAACAAGCAGAAGTTGGTTTCTACGAAATGGATTTTCAAGACAAAGTACAAGGCCAATGGTTCCCTCGACAAACACAAGGCGAGACTTGTTGCTCGAGGTTTCACACACAACCAGGCGTGCACTTTGACGAGACCTTTGCTCCCACCGCTCGCATGACTACCATACGCACAACGTTTGCTCTCGCATCTAACTTTGGTTGGCCTATCCTCCATATGGATAGTGTGTTTCTGAATGGAGATTTAGATAAAGAAATTTATGTGGAGCAACCTCTTGGGTTCCGTATACCAGGCAAGGAGGATTGGGTCTATCAGTTGTGGAAAGCATTGTATGGACTGAAGCAGGCTAGAGGACAGTGGTACCTCACACCTGACCAGTTTTGCGTGAAGCTGGGTTACGGCGTACCTCATCAGATTCCAATTGTTATGTTGTCTCTCATGGCTCTTTGGTTGTGATAGTGATTGTCTATGTGGACAATCTCCTTTTCACAAGCTCATGGACCAGCAAGATCAAGTCGATCATGCAAGCTATGGAGACACGTTTCGAGATGACTCATCTTGGGCTTCTTCATTATTTTCTTGGATTCGAGATTTTTCAGAGACCAGACGGCATCTTCTTTTCTCAACGGAAGTATGCGAAAAAGATTCTAGATGACAGGCTGCAAACCGATTGGCACTCCTCTTGAGCCCGAAGAGAACATATCGCTTCACGATCCTTCCCTACAGATTAACCTAAAGCAGTACAGGAATGTTGTTGGCTGCCTTGTATGGCTGACTTATTCTCGACCAGACATCTGTTACACAGTTTCTGTCCTCGGTTCCTTCAACACTCGACCTCGTCAGCGACATTGGCAGTGTGCCCAACGTACTTTGCGGTACATCAACGGCACCTTGGACCATGGTGTGTTCTATGGTCGCTCCAAGGGTTGCACCTTACTTGGTTGGTGCGATTCAGATTGGGCAGGAAATCCAGATACTCGGCGCTCTACTACAGGACTAGTTTTCACACTCGGCTCGGGACCCATTTCATGGAGCGGTAAGCGATAACCCACCGTTGCGCTATCTTCCGCAGAGGCGGAGTACAGAGCATATTGCTATGCTGCTTGTGAGGCCATATGGCTACGGAGATTACTCGGAGAGTTGTGTTTTCCCCAGACTGCTACGACTCGTCTTTTGTGCAACAATCAGAGTTGCATTGCTATTGCCAAGAACCCTATCTTTCACGCTCGGACAAAGCACATTGAGGTGCAATACCACTATGTTCGGGAGCGGGTTTTGGCTGGAGATCTTCATTTGGAGTATGTCCCTACAGCAGACAATGCAACAGACATCTTCACGAAGAATGTACCTCAACGGACCTTGGCTTCTCACCTTCGACCCATTTGTGTTGTCTCAGCATCCGGTGCTCAGAGGGGGTGTTAGAGTTACGCCACCGTTGCTTCGACACTTTGTACGGCTAGTGATTTTCCTTAGTTGGCCATCCATCGCACATCATGTAGATTACATGGGCCGACACTTTAGCACGTGTGCGGCCGGTCATTTTCTGAGCCTAGGTGGCTGCACACATTTTTAGCTATTTTTGGGCTTTTATGTTTTTTGCACCGGTTACACATTTTGCCCTACCTCAACCTAAGATTCTACAAATAGAATGCTTAGGGTCTTGTAGTCATTCAGATTGTGTATTGAGAGCATCATTTGCAGAGCACTTGTGTTCTCTCTCTCTCTCTCTCTCTCTCTCTCTCTCTCTCTCTCTCTCTCTCTCTCTCTCTCTCCAACGTTTTCGGCACGCGTGGCCCACACCCTCTCCGCTGCTTACTCTCACAAATTGCCTACCCAAAATCGTGTGAAATAAGTAAAATAACTACCTAGATGACATACTAATTAAATTTTTTGATAGGATGAACCTGCCTTAGCAACCAACTTCTACCAACATCTGATCAATGAAGTAAAGCATCTCGTTACCCCCTCCTGAGAGTGATTGTGAGCAACACCCTCTGATGCTCCATCTCATTTCAAACATCATACAATGTCGGGAAAAGTTCCCATGTGCCAGCTCTACCAAGCCCTAAGTCATCATTTCCACAAAACAAATCTCCTAATGCTTAAAAGATCAAAGGGCTGCGTCCATGCAACATCATACCCCTTAAAGGTGCGATTGAATTTGGACTGCGCAATTTCCAACCCTTCACAATCAGATTCCCCGTAGCTGCTCATCCATTGATGAGTGCTAGGGATGCCTTCTCTCTCCACTCTATGGATATGTTTGTATTGACACAACTGGTACTACATTCATTCTTTCTACAGAGAATAGGGCTTTTTAGGTCTATCCATCAAGTTTAGAAGATTTTAGAGTCAATGTGTGAGTTTAAGCTTTCTATTTGCCATAACAGTTTCTTTTCTTTTTCAAAAAAGCCAAGAATGACAGTATTAAACTACTAGGTGTAGCTCTTTGGTTGAACCATTCAGGGCCGTGTGCACGATAAGTAAAAACTAAGACTATTTCTTGGTTTAATCTACTCACCAACAGATGAGGACAAGAGCACTCCGATCTAGGCCTTGATAAATGTTTAAAACTACAACAATTTGACCTGCACAAAACCTTATGCTCAGAGTAGAGCTTAGCAAGCTGCTGCACACCCAGGTAGAACAGCTTTAAAAACCTGAAAGAGACCCAAAACAGGGGCTACCACCAAAAACAAAAGCCAAACTATCGGTTCAATTGTTCAATACCACAAGGTGCCTGAGGTATATCAAGTGCATAGAGAGTGTGAACCTAGAACTCACCAATAGTTGGTTGTGACTACTTCAACCTGAGACCACTCACATTTTCCTGATATATGGGTTTAAGTCCAGCCACCTCGTCAACGTTGATAATTTTGATAACGCAGTGACATCCATGGAAAAGCTTTTCCAATCATGTCAAAGTGCCGTCAAGATTCTCATCTCTAACATTGTTTGCATGCTAAAAGTTAGCATAGGATTATGCCAAAAAATTGGTTCTATGGGAAAATATATAAATAATCTGTTTAGAAAAGAGTACTATTGCTATCATATCATTTCAGTGAAGTTCAAATATCTATAATCAATAGAAACAAGAAAAGAGTCCTATTGTTCTCAGATCATTTCAATGCAGTTCAATGTCTAGGACATTCATTTCAAGGCAGTTCAAATGTCTTAAACAGAATGGAATCTGAACCTGTATTTCTCTTGGAAAAGTAGCACTGAATAGCATGGTCTGCCTTTCTCCTGCTCGAGGCATGTCCATTTGCTCAACGATTTTACGTATCTGTGGTTCAAACCCCATATCAAGCATCCGATCTGCCTCATCCAATGCCAAGTATCGCACTTGAGATAAAGAAACTCGAGCTCTTTCTAAAAGGTCCCCTAAGCGTCCAGGTGTTGCCACCAGAATATCAACACCTCTATCCAATTCTCGCAGCTGAAAAACATGACTGATTAGACAAAAACACCGAGAATGACTTGCATCAACAAAGTTTCTTATCCTACTCAAGCAAGCAACTCTGTTTCACAATGTGTCAAAAACAACTAAGACAACCGCTCACACAAAGTGAGACCACAAATAAGCTACAAAAAGGTTCCCTAGTATAAGACGCTCCCTTTCATCCATATCATGAATAGGATGTCCAGAGCTGAAATTCTAACCAACAATGGGACACAAGTCACACCTCTGGTGAGCTTGCATATCCAGGGAAAGCAACTTGCCTTCACATCGGTCTATTCAAGTGCAAATATCCAAAAGATGAACCAATATATATACCTAGATGAATCTAGGATAACCCCAGATTCACCCTTAAAAGAGAAGTGCAAGGTATCGACTCATGGTAGTCACCCACAAGACGATATAACCATCATCTCCACCATGCATAGTATTGACTAAATACTACGACATCCCCACTAACCTCGTCAGTGCCCAAACATGAACAAATAACCTCGCAATCAATCAAGTTGAACCTCCAAGTTGAGGTCACCTGCTCAAAGCTTCCTCTTCAATTGAAATGACTCGTCCAATCCTCTTACTCTTGCTGATAGTCCCTTTTCTTTATCACAAAAAAGAACAGTGCTAATAGCAGCTTTTGATAAATGTGATCACAGGTTTAGGCAGCTATTAATAGTTATGATCACAACTCTCGCAGGCCCCTTTTCTTAATCGGAAAAATGCTCACGAGTCACAAGCTGAGTCCTTGGAACTAAAACAGTACACTGCTCATCCAGAATAAGCACAAACATAAGTTGCTCTTGAACGCGCTTATGAACAATAAAAATGGACCCAACAATGCTGATCATCAAGGGTTTACAGCTACTCATCAATACATAATTAAAGTCTACATGCTCAAGCTCGAGTATGAAGCACTACAATGAATCAAGAAGGCTTAAATCTCCACAGGAGATTCAAGTCTCCACAATGCCAAACTTGTTTCCGTCCAGAAAGAACCGCCTCCTGGATTGATCAATTTCATGTTGTGCATGCAATGGTGGATAGTCAGTCTGAGCAACCTCCATCAACTTCGACATACTCCACAAGTTGTAGTTTAAGCAGCAAGCAAAGAACCATGCAACCATCAACAAAAATGTTGAGCATGCTCTAGCAGAGATAAAGAGCAAACAAAAGTTATACAAAGACTTAGATAAGGCGCATGGCTTATTTATCCTCCAAAAGGACTAAGTGTCAGAAATTTGTGACGTGGCATGGCCTAACTTGCAAATTCTGGTCCAGAGGCCCAAAAGGAATTAGGGTTAAAAACCTCACCCTACCCAACTCACAGATGATGGCCAAGGGGCCTAAACCCTTATAGAATAAAGCAAGGACCAAAATTTGCATAGAAATTGACACGTGGCATATTGTACAAACTATCCCACGTTTTGCAGAGATGATGACTTGGCACCATGTGGACTCCTGGGGGCACTTGATTTTGGGCCAGAGGCCATCTGTAAAACGTTGATAAGCAGAGCCAAGGCCTCTCTCTCAGGCGGATTAGACTGGGAGCACTACAAAGAGAGGACCCTCGAAAATTGTACCTTTGTGAAGCATTAATAAGGAAATATCGAAAGGGGCACAAGTCTTTGGGGGCAGAGCATCTGGAAGTGGAACTCAGCTGCTTCGTGTCAACTCTCCTCTTCTCTCGCCCCCCTTGTTCAAGTCCAATTCAGGTGATTGCACTTTTCTCACATGTTGTTGTAGATCTTTGGCTTGGGGTGTCCAAGTCTTATTACAGTGGTATCAAAGCTCAAATGGTTCTTCTTCTACAGAGGATCCAATCCCTTTTCCCGCAAAACACATGGCTTCTCGTAGTGAATCAAATCCAGAGGAAATTGTTCGACTACCCGACTTCATGAAAATGAGAGTCTCCCAAAAAGAAATGAAGAAATCCACAGTAAGCCCATCCTTGCCAGAGGAAAGTCAACCCCAACGGAGGATCAGCAAATACCAACAGAAATTCTGGCAGGGGCAGACCTTCAAGCTTCCTCCAAGGAATTAAGAGAAGAGCATATCCCATTCCCACCTCAAGATCTCGACAGGATGGAGTACCGGCATCATCAGGTTGGCACTTGTGCCAAAAGAATGGTCAAGTACTCCAAGGACCCAAACTACACGAAGTACCTGAAGAATCACCCACTTGATGAGATCCATTCACGATGGCGTGATGTCACCCTTTCACCTCTCAAGTGGCTATAAAGAAGAAAGTACATTCGAGTGCATACAACCAGAAGTTGTACTCACAAGAAGAGTTTGACGACTCCCTTGAACACAAGGTCAAACTGATGAGCACTACGAAGAATTCTCGAAAGAAGAGCCATTCAACAAATTATCTCAGATATTTGGGTCGTTTCGAGGAAGCAAGCAAATCGAAGAAGCATGTTCGCTTTGACGATAATCCCAGTTCGTTTTCTTCATCTTCAGTCACTTCAGAGAGCTCCTCTTCCTCTAATTCTTGCAAGGAGGACAGGAAGCACCGAAAGCGGAGAGAGACTCACAAAAGCAAGAAAACCAAGAAAAGCAAGAAAGGCAGAACCCACAAGGAGTCTCGTAAACATGGGAAGCATTCTACCAAAGGAGTTCAAGGAAGAAGGGCAAGCTTCAGGCTGCAAGGACACCCAATCAGCCCTTGCATTCATACAACAGTTTGGCATCTCCTTTTCGGGAGGACATTTCTCACAAGCCACCAAGGAACGAAGAGCCACATCATATCTAAAAGGTAACTACTAACGCCTAGAGATGGTGGTCTACCCTACTATTGCACTAGGAAGCACCTACAAAACGGCTGAAAATCAAAAGAGTCTTCACTTCAGCATGGCTTCCCGAAGAGTATCAAGAGGATCTCATCACAGCTTGGAATCATCTGAGCATGACAAAAGAAGACACCTTGGGCGCTTATTCCCAAAGGTTTTGGTATACTTTTCTACCAGTCTCTTCTTTTCGGAAAATCGCCATCAATCAACAAGTTGCGCGGTTCGGTTGCGGCCTACCAAAAGAGATTGCCTAAAGCAAAAGTCCGACTCCATTCAGAGACATATGGGGCATGCCAAAGGGGGCTTTGCTATGCATGCTGGCACTCTTAACCAATTTGTTGCTTAATTAGCTTCATCTGAAAGAAATATATTTCTAAATGAATAATTGGATTAATTAGTGAGAGGGTTTTCTTTCTTGAGAAAATATAATTCTAAATGAATTATTGGATTTATAAGTGAGGGGGTTTTCTCGCTTGAGACATCCGAGTACAGATATTTCTAGTGCATCATTTAGAGAAATGACGAGAGCATTGTGAACCGCCGGCAAGAACAGATACTTCAAATACATCAATCGGATGAGTCACAGAGCATTGAGAAGAAGTATTCGACCAGCCCGACAAACATCACATATGTGTCATGGGATGGGTGACAGGGAGCATTGCGAAGGAATTTCTTTGTAAGTTCTGTGAGAAGGAACTTCGTGATGGGTATTGCATGGTCATAAGGTATTCTCAACTGAGAGTTGTGCACAAGAAATCAGGCAAGCACTTGAATGAAGATGGCTTCTGAGTAAATTTTGACGAAATGTAATTACTTTCTAAAAAAGCGAGTTTCTTTGCAAGAAAGCATATGTTTTCTCGAGAAGGTGCATGAGACTGCATCAAGGGACTGCTAAGGATGTGATTAGGTAAGCATGGAATTCGGCTTATAAGTTTTACCAAGTTTTAGCAGGTTTAGATCATTTTTTTGAAGTGCTTGGCCACCCACTTAATAAGTGAGCAGCCCCAGATAAAAAGACAACAAAACCAAGGCGCCCCCAATCTCTCTCTCTAAACAGAAGGAAAAAGCGACCTCTCTCTCTCTAGCCCTAGGCGCCATCTCTCTACCCTATTTATGCCAGGAAGACTCCCCTCTATTCTTGCCAGCTACCAAAAGCTATAAAACCTCTCTCTCTCTCTCTCTCTCTCTCTCTCTCTCTCTCTCTCTCTCTCTCTCTCTCTCTCTCTCTCTCTCTCTCTCTCTCTCTCTCTCTCTCTCTCTCTCAGAGACTCATCAGGCCCCTGGACAGGTAATGCCACATGTGGTGGGATGCAGATGGGAAACAGCTCACAAGACAAATGCGAGATCTGAGCATGGGAGTAGAGGCTCAGGAGATGTAGCAGTGCTATTCAGAGAGGAACTACAACCATTACTGCATATTGTACAAAGAGATGATCATGCTAGATATATGTGGGTGAGACTGAGAGCTGACACAGGCCGGTTCCTATATATTTCCATATGTTACTTTCCTCCCAGTACATCAATGTATGCCGCATCCAGAGGGCAGTCGCCTTTCTCTATCCTAGATGATGATTTGGGAGTTCTCTAGGGAGAGTGATATCATTCTCCTAGGGGACTTCAATGCCCGAACGGGCAACTCGCAAACAGTCTTCTACGACACTTCAGATGAGATGCTTAGAGAGCTGGATGTGGGTGAGCTGGGACTTGACAGATGCTCAGATGACAGAGAGCAAACGGAGTATGGGAGATACCTCATGGAAATGACGACTACACATGGATTAGCCATACTTAATGGCTTACAGCGATTTCCTGGAGCAGTCGGTTTCACATGCTTTCCACATACACATGGGGCCAGTACAGTGGATTATGTTATGACACAACCGAGCTTTGTCCCCTGCATTCACGATTTCACAGTGGGAGCCAGGCCAATGGGCATAGCAGTAGATCATGCTCTCTTGACACTATCCATTAAATTTCAATATAGTACAACCCAGACATCAGGAGACAGGTCACACACCCGCTATACATTCACACCAGAGACTGATTTCGTTTATTCAGAGGAGATCTCGGACCGTCTATTGGAAGGCACAACTGGCACAAATGGTACATGCCTCTCAGTGGAGGAGTGCACCACTCTATTGACAGAGACACTGCATGGGGCTGCATCAGTGGCGTACCCACACACTCAGCCGGGCAAGAGACGACATTCTGGGAGCATGCCCCAGAATAGTTGGTATGATGAGGAGTGCAGAGAGATGAGAGCCCAGCTTTAAAAAGATCTTCTTTTAGGAGTCATCACTTACAGACAGTCTCGGATTGCTTTCCGACGCCTTATGCGACGGAAGAAGCGAGCTTACCTAGCTCAGATGGAGCAAGACTTGTCTCAGATATTCTTGAGTGGGAACTCAGGAGAGGCATGGCGACTCTTCCATGAACACTCCCCTCCCCCAGTGATTACTTCACCTGAGGTGTGGGGCCAATATGCGACATCATTATATACGGTTCTTGGACAGGAACCCCTTCCAGACCCTACCAAGCCTCGCCCAGCTACAAGCACTTTCTTTACACTTGAGATGGTACAAAGGGCCATCGACAGGATGAAGACCGGGAAGGCATATGATCGTGACGGTCTAGTAGCGGAGCACTTTATACATGCCAGAGATATGCTGATGGAGGTTCTCGTAGTGTTATTCAATCGTGCCATGTGTGAGGGATTACCTGAGACTTGGAGGCTGTCTAATATTGTGCCTATCTTCAAGGCTGGTGACCCTACAGATTGGTTGGGCACACATTGGCACGGTTGTATGCATCTATCCTGGAGCAACACTTGAGTAATTGGGCAGAGGGCGAGGGTGTACGAGCGAAGGGTCAAGCTGGCTTCAGGAGGGGTTTCTCCACTCTTGATCATATTCTGACACTCAGGGCCATCATTGAGGAGGGCAGAGCACATGGGAGACGGATCTATTGTAGCTTTGTGGATTTTCGTAAAGCATTTGACATGGTACCAAGAGCTCGATTGATGCGAAGATTACAGGAGATGGGGGTGCCCATAGAGGTGATTTGGGGGATTATGGCTTTGTACAGATCGGTGATGCGACATGTACGCACTCCGCAAGGGGTATCTAATTTAATTCACTCTACTATTGGAGTGAAACAAGGCTGCCCATTGTCTCCTACGCTATTTGGTATGTATGTTGATGAGGTGTCTGATTACATCGACAGAGAGGGTGACAAAGGTGCTCAGCTGGCAGGGACGTGGATCCCATTGTTGCTTTATGCTGATGATATTGTGCTCATATTTGATTCACGAGAAGGTATGCAACGACAGTTGGATGCACTACACACTTTTGCACAGGATAGTGGATTGTGTGTAAACCTAGGTAAAACCAAGGTTATGGTGTTTAACACCACAAAGCAATGGGTCAGGAGATCAGTACCTACTTTCAAGTATGGTCAAGAGACTGTGGAGTATACAGATGCATACACTTACCTGGGGGTAGTCTTTACTGGGTCGAGATTTTCCTTGAAAAGAACGGCAGAGACTAGACTAACCAGAGCTGCACCAGCTCTGGGAGGAATGGAGAGGATGTGTTCGCAAGTTCAGTTCCAGGAACCCAGGACAAAGTTATGGCTCTTTGATACTCTGGTTGCCTCTACTATGTTATATGGGGTGCAGGTTTGGGGACCTTCTGTAGGCCAGGAGGGTTGGAGGCGTATGGAGAAGCCCCTGGTATCTATGATCTCTCGGCTGATTAGAGCCAAGGCTTCTGTACCGCATGATATCATTCGAGCGGAATTAGCTGCTCCCCCTATGGTGATTGAGGCACTTACTAGATCAGTCTCCTTTGTTCACAATCTGTGGGATACTACCAGAGACAGATATGCCAGGGTGGCTCTAGAGTCCTCCAGACAATTAGCTCTTAATGGGGATACATCATGCTGGTATGCAAAGATGGCATCATGGTTTCAGACACATGGTTTCACCATGGACAAGTTGCCTCCTTTTCAATACTCTCTACAGGCACCCTTGAGGTCTTTGACGCGGGTAGAGATTAATAGACTCATTGGTCGGGATCTGATTCAGCTGGACACGAGGAGGACATGGATAGAGCCGATACAGGAGTTGGGCACAAAGACGGCTTTCTATAGAGAGCATTTTCTCCACCTCACGGAGGATGGGTTTGTGATTCGACCTAGCTATATGGATAGGCATCTTTCTCATGGTGTCCGATGTGCCATTGGCCAGATACGCACGTCCTCAATCAGCTCGAGATTGAGACTGGCAGATTCAGAGGGACACTAGCAGATAGCAGGATATGCCGCTTATGCCATCTAGAGCCAGAGACAGAGGTACACCACATATGTCATTGCACAGTGTACTATGAGATACGAGGCCGTTTTCATTGTCTATTCAGAGAAGGTTTCGAGCCACTATCTAGGGTCATGAGTTATGAGGATCAGAGATGTCTTGGGCTATATCTACTTGAGCTACACAGGCATAGAGAAACTTTACTGAGGAGAGCTGAAGAGAGACAACCCCAGAGACAGATCACAGATTTTTTTACACTAGATACTGTACACCCAGAAGAACAGACAGAGGAGCAACCAACAGTAGAGAGGTCTACCCGCACTACTGGCATTCTAATAGACCGTGCATTGGAGCTAGGGAGATCTAGACGACCCCGATGGAGAAGAGGAGCTACACAGTTTTGAAGGAGGCTACAGCAAAGGATTCGAGCCATACTTTTTCGTCGTCCAGAGTGCAGATGAAGATGGATCTCTATGCAGATAGATTTCTACTTCCCTCCCAAATTGTCTACACCTTGTATAGCTCAGTTCACACGATTCACGCCTTTCGCCTTTCACACCTATCCGCTTAGTTTAGGATTCCGCAGTATTTATATCTTGTTATCCCTTGTTTTATTTATTTTGTTAACCTGACTTGATATCAGATACACCGCATTGTAACTTCCTGGTCTCATAGGTCACTTTGGCCTTTTGAAGACGTTAATATAAAATTTCATTTCATTTCATTTCATTTCTCTCTCTCTCTCTCATATAAAAAGCCAACGCGCCAGAGTTCAGTCCCCCATGCTGCTGCAAATTTCAGCCAAGACGACCACCATAGTAAGAAAAGGAAGGCGCTAGTGTTTCACACAATCCTATTTACAGGGCAAACTAGCAAGTTGTACAAGTCTTTTGGCACACCCTCTCTCTCGGTCGCTCTCACAAAAGCACATCTATATCATGAGCTTTGTACTGCTGAATTTTACATAGATAAAACAATTACCAAAAGGGGTGCCTATTCAGCGGCTAGTACCATGTAGGGGAGAAACTCTACCTCTCCATTTCTCCCAATCCATCTCTATATCTTAGTCTCTCTATCTCTCTTAATTACTCGGACTTATATCACCATTATCGAAGTGCTCAATTTCCGGTTTTCTAAGCTGAAAATTATTGTTTATCTGTCCAAGACCACCTGGGTAGTAGGTCAGCTGGTTACAAATCATCAAGCCACATATATCCCCTCATAAATCAGTGCATCATTAAGACTTTAATGCAATTTGGGAGCAATATGCTACAGATCAAGATTTCGGTGAGATCTATGAAAGGGTACAGAGTGGGGACACACTTTCAAAGTACTCTCTCAACGAAGATGTGTGTGTGTGTGTGTGTGTGTGTGTGTGTGTGTGTGTGTGTGTGTGTGTGTGAGAGAGAGAGAGAGAGAGAGAGAGAGAGAGAGAGAGAGAGAGATGTCGTTTGAGGCAGAAGGTATTGACACACTGTCACAATTCTCCTATTTGTTGGGCACAAGGCCATTGATGCCACTTAAGGGCGTTAAGGCTTAGTTCTATTGGCAGCAGCTCAAGTAGGATGTAGATGAGTTTGTGGGTATTTGTTTAATATGTCAAAAAGCGAAGTATCACAGGCACAAAGTGACAAGACTCCTATAGTCTTTGTGAGAGAGTACAACGATGGACTTTATCTTTGATCTTCCCAAGACTCAAAAGTGGACATGATGGTATTTGGACTATTGTGGAAAGATTCAACAAACACGCTCATTTTACTTCCAATGAAGAATAAGAAGACATTCAAGGCTGATCATTTGGCAATGCTATTTCTCTCCTGCATTTTTTGGTTACATGCGATGCCTAAGTTTATCGTTTCAAATTGAGGACCCCGACGGTTTGTTTGGGAAAAAACTGTGTGAGAATGCGCGCACTGTCATCAAATTCTCTTCATCATTTCATTCACGTGCCAATAGTTAGTCACAAATTACCAACTTGGTGGCATTACCGCATTAGAATTATTGAAATGCTCTCTCTATGAAAATAAGTCTCAATGGAAGAAGTATTTACCATTAAAGGATTTTGCTTACAACAACACTATTCAAAGAAGGCACCAGTTGAGATTGTCGAGGGTAGAAAAACACTTCCTCCTACTTTGTGCACCCAAGGCTTCTTGAGGCTCCCCTCGCATTACCTTGCCCATTCGGTGTAAAACCCTAAATCTGCAGAAAAACACAACAGGCTGTAATTTTCTGTCCCCCATAATTTTGAGCAGAGCAAACGCGTCTATACGTGTCTCAAAAGCTGCCACAAGTGATGGGTATTGCATGGTCATAAGGTATTCTCATAGGGTATTGCATCGCAGTATACCTCGAAGGTTTGCGAAGATCAGGGACGGTGAGAACAGGTCCGTGACTGAGTAGATACTTAAGCTTTTCGAAAGCTTGTTTTTGTCCAGACCCCAATGGAATGGAATCCGCTTCTTTGTCAGGTCATGGAGGGGACCTGCTATCGCGGTAAAAGCTCGAATGAAACGCCGATAATAAGAACAGAGGCCAAGGAAGCTTCGTATATCATGTACTGTAGTTGGCGTAGGCCATTCTACAACTGCTTGAATCTTATCAGGGTCCATTCTCACCTGATTGTTAGATACTATATGGCCCAAATAGTGGATTTCTTTTAGAAAGAACTCACTCTTCCTAGCCTTCACAAATAATTTGTGTTTGTGTAATTCTTTAAACACTAAGGCGAGATGCTTATAGTGTTCGTCTTCCGTCTCTGAGAAGATTAACACATCATCAAAGAAAACACCTGTGAAGCTTCTATATGAGTGGAAGATTCTATCCATCATTCTGTTGAATGTGGCTGGTGCATTAGTGAGTCCAAAAGGCATCACTAAGAATTCATACAACCCGAAGGTTGTTCTAAATGAAGTCTTATGCACATCCTGAGGAGCTATGCGGAGTTGATGATAACCGCTCTTCAAGTCTATACGACTAAAAACACTTGCTCCTTGTAACTTGTCAAGAATGTCGTCAATCCGAGGGATTGAAAATCAATTCTTGATTGTGATCTTGTTTAGAGATCTATAGTCTATGCACATGCGGAATGTGCCATCCTTTTTTTGTACTAGCAAGACAAGTGAACAATATGGAGAAGTACTAGGCCTTATTAAGCCCTTCTTCAAAAGTTCGTTAACCTGCTTGAGAATTTCCTCTTGCTGCATTAGACTAACTCGATAAGGGGGCTGATTTGGAGGAGAACTTCCTGGGATCAAATCAATTGTATGATCCTAAGGTCGCGAAGGTGGGAGTTTATTTGGAAGTTCATCTGCAAAACAATTTTTATAACTTTCTAATAACTTAAGTCTTTTTTGCTCTAAAGAGGAAGAAAGTTGTGAAACAGACACATCTCTCTTGTGCAAAAATCAAGTACGCTGAAACACACTTTTTCATTACTTTCTTCATGGCAATGTGATTGGCGATAGGGATACGCCAATCACCTGCATCTGCAAGTACAAGATACTCCTTTCCTTTATGAGCGAAGGATAAGGTTTTTTGAACATAGTCAAGAATGGGATGCATCTTGTAGTACCAAGGCATTCCCAAGATAACATAGCATCCTTCAGGTGAAGCTAGTAAGAAAGACTCTTGATCCTTGTAGTCGTCGACCTTTAGATTCAACTTCTCTATGACTGGAGTAGAGTTTGAGTTTTGCCCTTTGAAAGCAGATCGTGCTTGAATAGAAACTCCAAAACGATTGGGCTACAAGTTCAGGTCATCAGCTAGCTTGGTAGAGATGACGAAGTCTGTACTGTCAGGGTCAAACAAAATGAGAGCCCGTTGGTTGTTGATGCTACCCCATGCTTTAAGAAGAGCTCTTTCTTTTCCATCCTTGGTTGTATTTCCCTGTACATCTGGGACTGCATTGGAAGAGGGTGGTTGCGGAGGTTTGGTAGGACAATCACCCTTCATATGACCAACTTGTCCGCACTTGAAGCATCTTCCTTCACTAATGTAGGTTCGCAACTCGGCGGGAGAGAGATATCTCCCTTTCTTGGGCTGATTTGGCTTTGCTTCTGCTTCGGAGGCGGTTCTTTTCTCTTTTGCGAAGAAGAAGTAGAGGTGGGCTGCTCATGGAGAGCCTTCTGCTTGGCATGGTAAGTGCTTTGCTCCATCTTCCTGGGAGTACCCTTGTCATGTATTCCATCAGCTATACGGGCTGATTCCATAAGTATCTGCAAGTTACCTCGAGGGTAAAGCTTCATAGCCTTTTGCAAGGCTTTATGCAATCCTGCTTCAAACTTGCGCAGCTTTTCCGAATCGTCAATCTTCTTGAATGGAGTGACTTTCAAGAGAACGTCCCCAAAAACTATCCACATAGCGTGGAACAGTTTCGTTCTCTGACTGTGAAAGTCGATCCCATTCTTTCTTTACCTCTTCCTCATAATCTAGAGGAAGGAACTGTGCGTAGAACTCCTTCTTGAAAGCAATCCAATCTTTGGGTTTGCGATCTTCCACGATAAGGGTTAACCACCAACTGCTGGCAGTGTCTTTCAAGTACATACTAACATGGCGAAGCTTGGATCTTTCTTTAAAATTCCATTCAGCAAATGCAACTTCGAATTGGCGGATGAAAGCCAAAGCTTTGTCATTATCACGCCGTCCATTGTAGGTGTCGAATTTCACATCTTTGTCTCCCGACTTGAATGTTTTCTGCATGTGGTGCTTCTTCTTATGGTGCTCCTTCTTTCTATGCTTAGACACCTTATGGACAGGAGTCTTTTCCCTTGAATGCACTTCTTGCTGCGACGGATCGTCAAGAAACATGTCTTCCGGAGCAACGATGTCATCCAGATCCTTCATGAAAGAGAACTGAGGGGAATCAGGGGGATCCTGCTCTTGAACCTTTGGGTTCAACCGCACATGACGTTCTGGAGGTTTCCTGTACCTCTCGTGCATGCGGGCGGTTCCAATCAAAGGATCTTTCCTTGGTTCTGACGCCTTTGGGTTCTGCGGGATTTCTCCCGACCCCATCGGCATTTTCTCCTTCCCTTTCTCAAGAGTATGGAGAATCTGCAGTCTACCAAGAGTCGTCAATCCCTTAAGGAAGAGAGAGATGACCTTGCTCTGATACCACTGTCACAAAAATACGAAAGCGAAAACTGACTGTTAAATGCAATTTATATACTCAAGAGACTTTGGAGAGAAAGAGAGAAAGCTTGACACATCATTGGGGACCAGACGATGGGCTGGTCCCCCCCCCCCCCCCCATAAAGAGAATATCTTTATTACTAAGGGAGAATTCTTTACAAGCACAGGAACGGAGCGAAAGCCCGTCCTCTATTCTTTCTTGTCCTTCTTCTTCCGACTGAGAGAGTAGAAGAACTGCTCTCTTGACTACTAAGAGGATCTTTCCTCTTCTGTGAGATTTTAGGAAGCTCTCGTAGATGAGAGTGTATCTTCCACAAAACTCATCGGAAGCTCTCAAAAACGAGAGTCTATCTTCCGCTAACTATGTCTCTTCGGACATAATCATTCCTGCAGTCAACCCACGAAGGAAACATGCAAACACACGCACACACGCTTGGTGTAATTTTCTGCACATAACCAGAAATTGTTACCTGAGCGCGGTCCAATGCGGAAACGGAGGTCCTTTTCGCGACGGAAACGCTGCAAACTTTGTGTGTGTGTATAGTAGGTAGAGAGGAATAGTTTCCTACTAAAGCTTTGCTGAAATTCACCCTGTTCGCACTTGTCCGGCCATTTGGTCCAGCGCAAATCATTTAAGAATACTTTTAACTAACTTATCCTAAGGCCGTAAAATAATCAAGCCTTAGGGTTAATATTCTAAGGACCCCATCTCATTCCTGTGCTTGCACTAGCGCGCGTAATTTTCTGAGCCTGAAATCTGAGGCTACTATCTACCCCTTCATTAAAGACCTGATTTCCCAATCGCTAAGGCTTCAGGGTATTTTTTGCTAGGGTCTCCCTGAGGTGCACTGGCCCAAACTTGGGCGCACCTGAGGCCCCAGAACTTCTAAATCTATTCTGATGTGCACACAACTAATTAGATAATTCTTTTCTCGTAAATAAATTAATGATTTACAAAGTCTGACTTAGTTACACATTCCGAAGTCTTGGACAAAGACGACGGTGCAAGATCATGGACGTGCAAACTATGTGGCTTCCACCGCAAATCCGAGACAAGCAAGGTTCGAGTATACCTGCTTCACGTAGTGGGGGAGCAAGTGAAGCATTGCAAGAATGTAACAGCCAAGGAGAAGGAGGAGCTTGAGATCAAGGATGCCATTATGAGAGCCAAAGCAAATGATCGACCCAAGCAGCAAGCCATTGACCACAATCACTTGGTTTTCCTTCTTCTACCACTCATTCGCAAGCTTTCGTCGGAGGTAGAAGTGTAGCGGCTCAAACATCCCTCTCTTCCCACCCATCGTCAACGAACTCTAGATGCATCATGGGATCCAAAAAAGAAGGAGGATGTGGATGCCTTTGGTGCCCGCTTTTTTTATCACGACCATATCCCTTTCATAAAGGCTCGGTAAGTTCCAAGTTCTCAATGCTCAAACATATTATGACCATAACTAGTATGTTCATTGTCCATTCAACATTGTCTTGACTCTTGACCTTTGTGACATGTATAGGTCGGACTACTTCAAGGCCATGTGCACAAGGATAGGGGATTACGGACCACCCACTTTAGAGGCCCTCCATACTACTCTTCTTGATAGAGAAAAGGCCGTTGTGGAAATGGCAGTCGTACACATGAAGCGACAATGGGCCAAGTATGGAGTGACACTCATTGCAGATGGATGAAGCGACACCAGCAGGAGATCCATTCATGGGCTTGTGGCTTATTGCAAGGGAGAGATGTACTTTGCCCACTCACATGATGCCACACAAACAGGAAAATCAGCCGATGTGCTTACAGGAGAGTGGGCGTCTGCCATAGATATCATTGGCCCAGAGGTGGTGTTGCAACTTGTCATGGATGGGGAGGCATCAAACAGGGCAACCGACGCCATTTTGGAGGGCATGTGTCCCCGCATCAAAGTGTCATTTTGTATGGCACATTCCCTTAACAACCTTTTAAAGGATATAGGACACCTACCTTGGATTGAGCCACTCTTTACACATGCGTCCAAGCTAATGCCCTTCATCATCAACAATCACAATCTCCTTCTTGCTGCATTCTTGAAGCGGTCAGGGGACAGGTTCTCTTCAAGTATTGTGAGACCCGCTTTACCTACAACTACCTAATGGTTCATCGCCTATGCGAATGTCAAAGTGCAGTACGGCAGACCCTCATCAGTACAGAGTACACTTCCTCATCCTAAGCAAGTTCAGTCGCAGGGATCCTATGTGCAGGCAAGTCAAAGGATCCCAGGTTTGGGAGTCATTGAGGCGACAAAATGATGCAGCTTGTACTCCACTTGCTTCGAGTAGTTGATGGCATGCAACCTTGCATTGGCAAAGGTTTTTGAGGCCATGGATCGCATGGTGGAGGCCCTCCAAACACTTGAGCCAGATGCAGACAAGTTTGAGGAGATTAGCCAGCTTTGTCAAAGCAAATGGGACTCCTATGCTTCCCCTTTCCATGGTGCGGCTTTTGTGCTGAATCCAGAGTTTCAAGGTGCAGGATAGGAGCATGATGGGGAGGTGACCAAGCAATGGAAAAAGATCTTGAGCATGTTTCACCCTGATCGAGAAGAACGCCGCAAAATCAAGGATCGGCTTGCTATGTAGAGGGATATGCGAGCATCATTTGGGCTTGCCGATGCCCAAGTTGATTGCACAAAGATCTCCTCAGTTTTGTGGTGGCAGGACTATGGCTCAGATGGGCTAGAGCTTCAGCAACTTGCTATCCGCATCCTCAGCCAAGCGGTTAGCTCCTCTTGCTTGGAGCAACTGTGGAGTGTTTACAATCACATTGCATCCAGGAAGAGAAACCGACTTGCCGTGGAGAAAGCAAATGATCTTGTATTTGTGAGTGCAAACTTGCGAATGCATTGCAAGTCGGCATCCAAAGTATCCAATCCCTTTCTACATTGGGAGATGGAGGCTGAGGTTGAGATACTTGGGGAAGCAGGTGGATCTACATAAGTTTTGCATGAGCTGGGTGATGCGGACGAGCCTGTTGGGGATGAGGATTGAGATGAATCCATGATCTCCACGCCACCACTACAGAATGGCAGGCTAGTGGCTCTTCTCGCCCTTGAGCCCTCAACCTTGGCCCTTGACATGTTTCCATTTTGGCATTTTGGCATCTATGATTGAGCTCTTGAGTCGCTAGTGGCTAGTCTTGACTCTTAAGCCTCGACTCTTATCTTTTCTTTGAGTTCTCAGTGCTCACCTTTCCGTAGCGCCTTGGCTGGCCTTATAAGCCACGCTTGAACGTATAGTCATGGTCTTTTTACTCCATCTTTCTCTCTATTGAGCTCTTCGATCTTTGCACTTCCTAGATAATGTTATTTGTGATGCGCTTAGTATGTTATGAGGTGTCTCATTACAATTTACATCCGCAACCACTAACGCGCACAAGCGACATGTTGAAACATGCCTAAACATGATTCTAATTGTGCAACTAGATGTTAGAAGCTTGGCTTATAGTTGTTTACTAACTTATAGATTGTTTTGAGGCTACTTTCAATGTGGACTGTTCCGGCGTTCCCGTTCCGCTCCCCGCCTCTCCGTTTCGGTACCGTTCTCGAGCCCCCCGTTCCCGTTCCAAGTAACTTTGCTCCGTTTTCCCAATCCTTCACAATGAAATTGTGCGTACCAGTAGGGTCACTTGTACAAAAGGCCCTTGCCTTGGCAAACGCGCATAAAACCCCCAAAATTGTACATGGTCATCTGAGAAGCCCAACTAGAGGGGCATTACCATATGTGCAAAGAGGGGGGAGAGAGATACACGAAAGCAAATCATCGCACTACATGAGACAAGGGAGAAGGCAAGCTACCCATTGAAGCTGTGATCACCTGCACCCACTACTCACACACATATTATAGAGCAATTATGCCAAACTCAGCCTCCAGCCTCAATTTTGGGGACCCCCGACTGGGATGAGCTTTCTGGAAGTTGAGTTGGCTTGTAGGTTGCTCTCCTACTGCCATGTGTCCAGTTTCCTCTTTTTGGTTTAATTCCTAATACCCGCCAACTTAAAAAGTTTTGCCGTGAAGTCTAAATGACTTTAATTGAGCCTAGCAACTTCTTTACTAGTTGGATTCCGATGCCTATCAGTCTAGCCATCTCGTGGCTGCCTGGCCTTGACTCCTGCGGGTGAAACTCTCGGCCAACGGCCATTTCACACTGGCCATGCAAATTCCGGGCATTTGTAATTTGTAATTTCAACAAGAGGGTCCCAAAAATTAAATAAAAATCAAGGGAAAGAAACCAACAAATATAGATAGTGGTTGTCAAAGTCTCGTGACATACGCCCCTCCATAGGTGGATAGTTTTTTAACTTCGCCAAATAACGTCTTGCAACTTTTCCCTTTACTTTTCTTTGTTTTGGTTTGTCCTCCCAAAGACTTGGCTAAGTCTTTAGCCTTCTCTAATTTCCTGACCCCTAGGAAGCTTCAGGACTCGCTTTTGCAAAACACCTCTCTGCTGAATTTTTCTTTGATTGGCCCCCTTTCGCATTGCCCTGGAATCCATTGTCTTCTCCTTTCAACAAGGCATGACCAGTGTTGACAACTTCCATAAGCTGAGTAAGGCTTGCCACTCTGTTCTTTAAACAGTTATTCCAGAGCCCTTTAGGCAGCCCATAACAATACTTCTCAATATGCTCTCTTAGTGGCACAAACTTGTAGGAAGTTACTAAAAGCAACGCTTTACAAAACTTTCGATTGTGCCTTTTACAAGTCGCCGCATTTAGTTGGTGCCAATCTGTCATGACATCAACTTCAAACTCATTTGACACCTATGCAGATACAAACATCTGTTTGAAGTAAACCCATGTGGCGGGTGTCTTTCCTTCTTGCATCAACAATCTCGTCCACCGTGAACTTCCAAGAAAGTGGTAGCTTTCTTGACTTTGTAGACCTCTGGAAAATCCCCCCTTGCATAAGCCGTATCAAATTGTTGGAGGAAAGTAAGAGCCTTCGTCTTGTCCTCAAATCCGCTGAAAGTATCAAACTTCACAGATGCACCACCTTCTTTGTATGGTTTTGGCTTTTCCAACAATGCCAAATTATCATAGGGAAGTGTTTGCAAAACATGAGTACAGTAGTGGGGATCATCTGTTCCCTTCGTCAATAACATTTTGGTTCCTTGATGGCATATTTGCCTGCTCGTCAGAAAAACCAGCCATAGTAAAAGCGGCCTGCGGCACCCCAAACTCGCCTTGATTGCATCAAAACCCTGGCGGTAAGCCGATATTACCTTTGGCATCATGCCTTGCATACCCCCAAAAGACTGTTCCAGGCATGTACTGTTGGTTTCCATACACATAACCAGCCACGTTTTGAAACACAGATCCACCTCCAAAATACCTAGGATGTACCGTGGGTGGTAAAAAAACCTGATGCATAGCATGGAAAGTAGTTCACTGTCCATTTAAGCCAACATTTGAACTCTGAAAGGTGGTTGGCTGAACTCGTACAGCCTGTGAATTGGCCTCCAGCCACCTCTTCACGAACACCAAAAGATTGGCTTGGAGCCCCAGCTGACTCTGCAACATGCAAATGCTCCCTGTCCTATTGAGACACATAAGGGACCTGGGTTTGAGCCTCAACGGGCTCTATTGCATGCCTTGTCTATTGTGACACTGGGTGAGCTTGCAAAACTTCCATAGACCTTGGATTATGCACCAACCGAGAAAACACATTCACAACAGCACCCAATTGTGTCCCGAACGCATACTCGTCTAGTTGCCCAGTCATAAACCCTTGATCTTGTGGAGCATTCACGCCAAGAAAAGGTACGAACATTGGTGGTCATGAACACTCGCCAACCCTAGAAAACTCTTGCCATGTTGAGGTAGATCCTATCGTGTCTGTAGGATAAGTCAATGAGCCGGCATGCATTCCAAATCCTTGCTTAGCATGTCCCATAAGTCTGTGAATAGAGTGAGACTTTTGTTCTAGACAATACTCTGGAATCTCTTTTGGCAAACCCTAGCAAAACCACTCAATCAATCTCGTCCCTCAGAGTAATCTTCCGAAAAGAAGACACTCGCAAATAAGTATCCCAAAACCTTTGGCCGTAGTCATCACTGCTTGGCATCATTTGAGAATGCCTAAGAAAGACATCTCTTTCATATTCGTCTAATACCCAAGTCGACGTGACAATCTTCTTGAATTTTACCCACGTTACAGATGCTTCTCTGGGTAACAACAGAGTAGACCACCATGTCTACGCAGTTCCTTTCAATCAGATGCCACCCTTCGCACCTTGGAGTGTAACGTGAACCAACCTCCAAAGAAGGCGACATCAAACTATTGTACAAACTCACGGGCTCGATGGGTGTCCTCGTAGCCCGAAAACGTCTCAGACCTGGCAGACTTACCCCCCCCCCCCCCCTTCCTTGATCTCCTTGGTCTTCCTTGCTCATCTGGTCACTGTCAGGAGAGGACAAGCTCTCCTCCTCTGAACTGCTAGATGGCTTGTCACCTCGAAACTAGACTTCCGGTCCAAATAACAAAGAAAATCTGTGGATTTCCTCCTAAAGCCTTTCATTCTCTGGTTCATCTTCTTGTCAAGAGCTCTATCAAGCTCTTTCTACGAGTACACTTTCCGCTTTTTTGCACTCATCTGTCCTTTTAGCTTCTTCCCAACTTGAGAGGAGAATCAATGGAATCACGCCATCTAGCATGAATCTCATCCATCAGGTAATTCTTCAAGTGTTTCGCAAATTTCAGGTCTCTAGAGTACTTGATAAATCTTTTCACGCATGTGTCAACCTGCAGTTGACGTTTGTACTCCGCTCTGCCTGCAGTTGACGTTTAGTTCCTCTTGTCCACTCGCCCGGGCATGCCTAATCATCACTTTGTGACGTGTTTAGCCATGTTTAGCGTTGGGTTTTGGCTTGGTTCCATGGCCATTAGGCTCTTGTAGGTTGGAGGTATTTTAAATTTTCCCCAACCTTGTCGGTATTTTTTCCATGCCCTTGTGGGCATCACGTGCCTATTTGTGCTATTTCCCCATTTCCAAGTTGTGGGGGCTGGTGGACAGTTGGGGTATATATGTGAGGGCAAGGGCACTAGGGGAGCATACAATGTACAGGCCTTCGGGGTTGCGGGGCACCCCTAGGGGGCAACCTTAACATGGCCGATAGGCAAGGGGAATAAATCAACCCCACAATTTTTCAAGAACAGCCTAGCGTTTTTCAAACGGAGAAGGGTAGCACTTCGATGCGGTTGATGGGCAGAAGGGGGATCTCCCCAAGCATTTTTCATCTCAAGGCATCTACAGGGAGACGAGATGATCATCCAAATGCAGGCACAAAGTGGAGATGTCCCATGCTTTCTCGAAGGCACCCTTGCCATGAGGCATGTTCCTCCCCCCTCCTGATTAGGAGATACACCCAGAGCCTGGCTTTCTCAAAAGGCTAGGGCAACCCATGTGGAAACCGTGGTCATCTCGTGTGCACGAGCAGTTGGCAGTGTCAGTAGCAGTCGCAGTTGTGTGTACCTCGGGTCTAGCCGTAAGGCATGTCAAATATATACCAGGACCACCCTTGGTCACTTGTATGAGCAGATTGTTATTAGTATGGAGAGTCTTTCCCAGATCTCTCTTTCTTTCTTTCTCGCTCTCTCTCTCTCATTCTCAGATGTCCTGTCTCTTTCTACCTCAGTGATCTCTCTTCTCCACAAGTGTGCCTTGTTCATGTATGTGGCATTGCAAGTGTTCTAGATCGAAGTCAAGGTGTCCACCAAATCATGAGCCAGTTCTTGTCTTCATTGCATCTTCCGCTGCACCCTATGACATGGAGGGGCAATCCGGTGTTAGTCTTCTCTCTCTATCACTCACAAAACCTTCACTCACAGTATCATTCTCTGATTCTTTGCATCTCTCTTATAAACTAAAAAGAAACCCTCTGATGAAGTGAAAGGAACCATCAATACGCATTGAGTACTCATCCCAAGCATTCACCATCAACCCCCGTCGCGATCTTAGATGAGAATCATGATCACTATAACTTATTCAGCAATAACATCCAAGCCGCGGTGATCTTTTCAAGGATGTCTTGATTTACTAAATCGTGTTACTATCACATTTACATCACCCGTCAAATAACTAGACAGAATGCTACAAACATTTCATCTTTCTGACATGTACTCAAACAATACACACATGAGAGCCCAATATTCATAAATTCATTCATCAACCTGTCAATACCTTTGAAATTTCAAAAGAAGTGAGTAACTTTATTCCCATTGAGATAGCCTACAACAGATGAGTGGAATGACTCCCCTCTTGTGCAATCCGCACTGCACCAGATTCAACCTGTTGATTCATCAATAATCGAAGCTAAACCAAAAGCCTCAAGGTAAAGCTCTAGTATCTGAGAAGTATCTGCTAAGTCCTCCTCCATTCACTTGGCACCAAGTGTTGGATAATTACCGAACTTGATCACATATCTACAGTTCAGCTTACCTTTCACTTTCCTTTCCTTGTGCACGCCACTACCTCTTCTGGAATGAGAATCTCTTTCGTCTCTTCCACTTCTAGTTGCTCATTTGGCTCCCTGTCCAATGGCACTTCACCTTTGAAAGGTCTAAGGAGACTCACATCAAATGCATTGCAAATCTTCCAAGTATCTCATGACTTCAGTCTAAAGGATACATCATTTATCTTCTCCTATACCTGAAAGAGCCCATAGTATTGAGCTTTGGAAAAAGCCTCTTCTTAACCTTCCGCTTTCATAGGAGTGCTTTCTCAAACAGGAAAACACCCAATCATTCTTCTTCAACCACAAGTCACGACGATGCTTATGTACTGCCTTCTTATGCCATGCTTGAGACTTTTGCAAAGCCTCCCTTACCTACTAGATCCTGTGTATACTCATCTGCTCCAAAAATCTTGTCCTTAGTGCAGTGGAACCTTCGTGGCACCCTCGACAATCTCAAATGATGCCTTTCCTGAAGACGTATGAACTGAATTATTGTAAGCAAACTCCACTAGAGGTAAAAACTTCTCCCACTGAATCTTATGATCATAGATATATAACTTCAACAAGTCCAAAACCACTAAATTAGTTATCTTTGATTCCCCATCTGTCTGCGGATGAAACGAGAACAAGAATTTAAGCCAAATGTCTATATTCTCCTAAATTGCCCTCCAAAACAAGCTCGTAAATCGTGAATCTCTATTTGACATTATATTTTCAAGCATGCTATGGAATCACACAATTTGTGAGACAAACAACTTCACAGTCTTCTTTACGGGGATGAAGTGAGTCTGCTTGCTAAGTGAATGGATCATTGTCCAAATGCCATCATGCCTACTCTGCGTCCTCGAAAGATCAAAGATAAAGTCCATTGCTACAATCTCCCTAGGTCAATGAGGAATAGATAAAGGCTCTAGGAATCATGGTGTTGTATGTGTGTCCAACTTACAAGTGTGTACCAACTCATCCACATCCCTTTCAAGGTAATCTCAATGTCTCTATGCCCAACAAGAGGCAGATTAGACACTCCGCCAACACCTTTACCCTCAAATTTTTAGTGACACAAAACGTAGTCTTTCTCATCAAATAACCTTCCTTAATAGTATAACTTGAAACTGTCTCCCCACCTTGTAACCGGTCAAAGATGTTTCGTGGCTTTCAAGACAACGCGTCAATCACCAAATTCTTCTTTCTTGTCACATGAACAATCTCAAAGTGGGAGTCGAGACTGCGACAAAATGTTCACGCATCTCCTTTGCTTACCTGAAAGCTATTTTTGCAACAAGAAGTATCTCAAACTCTGATGATATGTAAACACAACGAATTGCTCTGAGTAGGAAATATCTCCATTGAGTCAGAGCGTATATCACAGCTAAGAGCTCCTAGTAGATCTATGCAACCCTCTGTAGCCTTGAGAACATTCTACTCTCATAGGCTATGACATGGCGCTCCTGCATTAAGACCGCCCCTAGACTTCTACCACCAGCATCCCAATAAACCTCAAAATGTTTCTCCAAATGTAGTAAAATCAAAGCGTGACCAGTCATCAACTTTTCCTTGAGTGTCTTAAAGGATGCAATTTCAAAGGGTCTCCAAGCAAATGCAACCCCTTTTTGAGTCAGGGTATGTAATGGAGAATTGTATGAATATCCTGTAGTAAGAGCATAACCCCAAGAAGCTTTGAACTTCGTGTACATTCTTTTAAGTTTGGCCAATTTCGTATGGTTTCTATCTTCGCCGTGTCCATCTATACACCCTCTACTGAGACGATGTGCCCCAAAAAGTGTATTTCTAGCAGGAAAAACGCACTCCTTTTTTTTTGAATCTAAGTCGTCGTAGCGCCTCAAAATCTTGTAGGAGAGTGTCTATGAACTGCTTCACTCTTGCAAAACACGATGATGTCGTCAAAAAAGATGCCCACAAATTATCTGCACTCTCTAAAAATCATGCCCATCATCCTATTGAACGTTGCAAGAGCATTTGTGCGACCAAAAGGCATCAGCAAATACTCGTACAATCCAAAGGACGTCCTGAACGCAGTCTTGTATACGTCGCCACACATGATCTGATGATAGCCACTTTTTAGGTCGATTCTGTTGAAACGTGTAGAACCTTAACAAAGGCATTACTAAAAACTCGTACAATCCGAAGGTTGTACGAAAGACAGTATTATGTATGTCTTCAATAGCAATACGAACCTGGTGGTAGCCGCTCTTAAGATCTATGCGGCTGAAAATTCATGCCCCTTGTAATTTATCTAAGATATCATCAGTTCGAGGAATCGAGAATCTATTCTTAATCGTAATCTTATTTAGAGAATGATAATCGATGCACATGCAAAATGTCGTCTTTCTTTTGCACAAGCAAAACTGATGAACAGTAAGGAGAAGTGGCCAATCACTAGCACTTGCATCTACATCATATTGCTGCCCTTTAAAGGAAAAGGATAGTTTCTTGCTTACATACTCTGGAATGGGATGGATTTTGTAATGCCAGGGCATACCAAAGATGACATCACATCCTTGTATAGGGGCAACTAGGAAAGACTCTCGATCAGAGTACTTTCCGATCTTCACATTTAGCTGACCTTGGATAGGAGTGGAGTTTGTAGTCAAGCCTTCAAAGGCTGACCCGAAACTTGGAGTTCCCAATCTCTCAGGAGTGAGACCAAGTGATTCTGACATATCCAAAGAGATGAAATTGTCGATGGAGCCTGGATCAAATAGATTCAAACTGCCCCACCCTTTCAGTAGTTGCCTTTTTCCCTTCTCCTTCCTAGTGTTGGCTTGGGCGTCAGGTACTGAATTTGGTGCAGGGGGAGGTGAATCATTCTTAAGTTGTGGTTAATATGGTTTCTTGTGGCCTTTCTCGCCACAAAAGAAACATTTGCGCTCTTCCATGTACGCCTTCCACTAAGAGGGAGTGAGGAATTTATTTTTCTTCCCCCCCTCTGGCTTCTTTTATGGGCCTTTGGCTGATATGAAGGCCACTTTCGAGTAGTTTTCGCCCGAGAGCCTTTTGTAATCCATGCAAGGTACTAAACTCCTTTTTAAAAGGAGTTCCTTTCAAATGCAAGTTACCAGCTATTAGGGCGTACTGCATCATAATTTGAAGAGTGTTTCGAGGATAGAGTTCCAAACTTTTATGAAGTCCTGGTTGAAGTCCCACTTCAAACTTGCACATCTTGTCACAAATCAATGACGTGGCAACCAGCAAACACACATACACACCCTCTCTCTGGCAAGCAGTCTCGAAAAACGCGTGGCAATGCTGACGTGGCAAGAGCGTACAGACCCCCGCGCATTTCACGACAGATTTTACGAACTGCTGACATGGCAAAAAGCTGTACGGAAATTCAGCTTTGGGCTACGCAAACTCCTACGCAATGCTTGAGAGAGAGCTTTTGAGTAATTGCTATATTTTTAAAAAAACTTGAGAGCTTTTGATTTTCAGCTTTTGGGGCTTTGCTTTTAGCATCCCTTGTAAACCTTATAAGCGTGGGCAGGGCTCCCACTCTTTAGAGCATCTGGACACAGAGTCTAAGAGTGAGACCCTCCCACTCCCTTGTACTTTGAGCACAGATTTAATACAAAAAAAACACTGAAAGGGGCGCCAATCTTTGGAGCCAATATCTCTAGGCACGGAACTCCGTCGGGCCATGTCGAATCAATTGTGAACTCTGAACTGTTTTGAAGTGAATCTCTACGGTGTTGCCGTAGAATCTTGACCTGGAGTGTCCAAGTTTCTTACAATGGTATCAGAGCGCAGTCGATGTCTCTGCTACCGGAAAATCCGATCCTTTTTTCCCGACACTTATGGATTCAAACAGAGATCAGTCGACTTCCTCTCCATCTAGGGATGAGGGAAGAGGTCACGAAAAAGATTCTCACGAGGAGTGTGGCCCGCCTTGGCCTACTCAGGCGGAGATTGAAGAGATGAAGCGTCGACAATTGGTTGACGATGCGACAAAGATGATGATCAACATTGCAAAGGATCCCAAATTTGCAAAAATTTTGACGCAGACATCCTTCGACGAAGTGCACTCTCAGTGGCGGAAGGCCACAGAACCACCCCTCAAACCGGCACTCAAGAAACCTCCTACTCCGAGGATGTTTACAGAGCAAGAATTAGAAGAGGTAGTTGATACACGGATTACCCAGCTTTTTGACGCAACCAACAAAGCCAAAAAGCACGGCTAAAAGCAGAAGAAAGGAACTGACTTCCCGAGTTATTTGGGTCGTCAATCTGCTTTTGCTTCGGAAAGAAAGTAGAAAAAGCATGTCAAATTTGAAGGAGTATCCAATTCTTCTTCTTCTGGCAGTTCTTCTAGTTCTTCTAACTCGAGCGAAGAAGATAGGAAAGGGAAAAAGCGAAGCAAAAAGCAAAGCTTCGGAAAGGGCAAGAACAAGGCAAAGAAGCCTAAGTTTCGCCCAGCTTCTTACAGTTCTACAGAGGACTCGTCTTCAGATAGTTCGGACTCCAATGATCACAGATTTTATGCAAAGAAGAAGAATTTCTAACCAATATGACTTTCTAGAGGATAAAAGCAAGAAAGTTCGAGAATTCAAGGAAGGTGGACAGTCGATCAAATTTGACACTTTTTCTGGATTCTAAGATGCTTCGAGGGCTTTGGCCTTCATACAGCAATTAGAGATGGCTTTCTCTGGAAGACATTAGTCAAAGCACTCCAAGATTCGGAGGGCTACCTCTTACTTCAAGGGAAATGCTCGAACATGGTGGTCCACTCTTCTATTGAACAAGAAAGCGCCAGTTGAATGGTTGAAACTTGAAAGGCTTTTTATTTCTTCTTGGTTGACTCAAGAGTACGAACGCAACATACGAACTGCTTGGAACCATCTTCGAATGACCAAGAAAGATATCTTGGACGCATATTGCCAGAGATTTTAGAGATCTTTTCTGCCCGCTTCTTCATTTAAGAAGCTCGGAGATCCGAAATCACTGCTTGGAGCAAAAGACAGATTCTATCCAGGAACTGAGGAGTCATGCTAAACGGGGCTTTGTAACTCACTCAGGCAGTTTGACTTACCCCGCAGATGAGATCATGACACGGAAAAAAGCACAGACTTCTAAAAATGAAAGTAGAAAGAAGAAGAGCCCCCATGATCAGAAAGATAAGCGTGCAATAACCCCATCTCACTCCTCGGGAGAGAGCCAACTACATCAAAGAGGGGAAGTGTTTTGGATGCGGGAAACAAGGACACATCTGCACGAAGTGCCCTAAAAAGGCACAGAAAGAACAAGGTGAAGAAACGCCAAAGAGTTCAAAAGCAGCTGAGGAACGTGGACGGAAAGGCAAGGTGAAAGCAAAACTGGTTCCAAATTGCATGGGTACGGACCCAAGCACGATTCATGAGAGTACAGAACTTTGTCGAGCTTGGGGCAAAGTGAAAGATCAAGACGCCTTGATTTTCTTTGATGGAGGAGCTTCATTTCACCTGAATTGGCGGCACGGTTCGAGATTACACCCGATCGGATGGGACCACAAGCAGAGGCGCTGCTAGAGGCACCCAGCAGGGACGTAGCCATTACACCTGTCATTGGCAAACTTCGGTTGCATTGTCAAGGGTATTTGGGGCACGAGGACTTCTACATAATGCCCTTGGAAGATTGTGATGTCCTCCTGGGAATTCCGTGGTACCATAAGAACAACGCCGTGGTCGACTATCGGGCGAGAAAAGCGACTTTGACTACAGAAAAGGGCCGAACCATTGTACTTGATGTGAAACTTAAGGGCGAGTCTATCCCTATTGTATCGGCTTCGGTCGTTTCGAAATTAATGAAATCCAGTCTGTTTGTTTACTCAATCTTTTTTTGAAAGAGTTGAATGATAGTCATAGAACAAATATGTCTGATCTAGCAAAAGAACACCAAGATTTTCTCCACACTCATGCCGATTGGTTTTCTAAGGGCCTGCCAGACTAGTTGCCACCAGCTCGTCCTGAGGATCATACCATTGATTTGATACCTAGAAGCACACCACCGAACCAGCCACCTTACCGTGTGAGTCGAGCTCAGAATGAAGAAATTATGAACCAAGTGAAAGACCTCTTGGTAAAGGGACTTATCCAGTCGAGTACTTCACCTTACTACTCTCCGGTGTTGTTGGTTTTGAAGAAAGACGGATCTTGGAGAATGTGCATTGACAATAGAGCTCTCAACAAAATCACCATCAAGTACAGATTTCCAATTCCTAGGATCGACGATATTCTAGACCGATTACAAGGATCCTCTTGTTTCAGCAGGATCAATTGGAAGAGCGGATATCATCAGATCCGAATCACGCCGAGAGATGTCTACAAGACAGCTTTTCGGACAACCTTCAGTTTTCAGTTTCTGATGATGCCTTTTGGCCTAACCAATGCTCCAGCGACATTTAACCGAATAATGGACTAGATTTTTGAGAGTACAAACTATTTGTTGGCACTTTCTTTGACGACATCATTGTTTTCTCCAAGGATGAGGCAGAACATAGAGAACATCTGCTACAAGTCTTTCAAGCATTACGAAATCATAAGTCGGTCGTTTATGCAAAGAAAAGTGAATTTTTCCTACCGAGATACAATTTTTGGGACACATTGACTCAACAGCAGGAGTGCAGATGGACCCGGCCTAGATAGAGACTACGTGAATTTGAAAAATGTCCATGAAGTTAGATGCTTCTTGGTCTTATGTTCGTACTACCGGCTGTTCATTAGAAAGTTTGCAAAGGTTGCTTCCCCTTTGCATATATTGATATAGGAAGGAGTCCCTTTCTCGTGGGGAGCCACAGAGGTGACTGCCTTTCGGACATTGAAAGAGCAATTGACTACAGGACCAGTTTTGACTTTGCCGGATTTACAGAAGTCATTTGAAGTATATTGTGATGCTTGTGGTCGTAGTCTGGGTGTGGTCTTAATGCAAGAAGGCCATGTCATTCCTTACGAGAGTCGATTGTTCTCAAGGCCGAAATTGACAGCACAGATATATGAGAAAGAGCTTTTGGCGGTTATCCATGCTCTTACTCAATCGCGACATTACCTACTCGCAGCAGATTTTACGGTCTTCATAGATCATCATAGTTTACGCTACTTCTTGTCACAGAAGCAGCTGTCGTAAAAGCAGATGCGATGGGCGAACATCTTGTCACAGTTTCACTTCCTGCTTGTCCGTATGCAGGGACAGGATAACTTGGTGGCAGATGCTTTGTCCCGGATACCGTTGGTTATGGCTATTTCCGCGATACATAATGGTCGATCGGTATGCCAGCAGATACGCACACACACCCTCTCTCTCGCAAGCAGTCCCGAAAAATGCATGGCAGTGATGACGTGGCAGCAACGTATGGACCCCCGCAATTGCGGCGCATTTCACGACGGATTTTACGGACTGCTGACGTGGCAAAAAGTTGTACGGAAATTCAGCTTTTGGCTATGCAAACTCCTACGCAATGCTTGAGAGAGAGAGCTTTTGAGTAATTGCTTTATTTTTTAAAAGGCTTAAGAGCTTTTGATTTTCATCTTTTGGGGCTTTTAGCATCCCTTGTAAACCTTCATAAGCGTGGGCAGGGCTCCCGCTCTTCAGAGCTCTAGACGCAGAGTCTGAGAGTGAGACCCTCCCACTCCCTTGTACTTTCAACACAGATTTAATACAAAAAGAAATACCGAGAGGGGCGCCAGTCTTTGGGGCCAATATCTCTAGGCACAGAACTCTGCTGGGCCATGTCAAATCAATTGTGAACTGTGAATTGTTTTGAAGTGAATCTCTACGATGTTGCGGAAGAATCTTGACTTGGAGTGTCCAAGTTTGTTACACATCTTCTCTGCATCAGAAATTTTCATAAAGGGAGTAACTCTAAGGAGGACTGCCCAAAATTTGTTGACGTAGTCGGACACAGCTTCATGCTCTCTTTAAGAGAGCCTATCCCATTCTTTCTTCACATCATCGGAAAAGTCGGGGGAAGGAACTGAGCATATAACTCCTTTTTAAACTCCTCCTACTCTTTGCGTTTGCATTTCTCTAGAATTGTGGTAAGCCACCAATTGCTAGCTGTTTCTTTCAAATACATGCTAACATGGCGAAGTTCTGAGCGTTCTGATAAAATACCTTCGGTGAATGCCACTTCGAATTGTCGAATAAAAGCAAGAGCCTTCGTATCGATCCTCTTTCCATTATAACATTCGAACTTAACATCCTTATCTCCAGCTTCGAGCGTGTACTTCTTCTTTTTGTGGTGTCGGGACCGCTTCTTGGTGATGACTTTGGAATCTTTGTCCGCCGGAATTTTGTGTCGATTCTTCTTATATTCCTTGTCTTGCTTTCCGGCGAGTGTTGGTTTATTCACGAGGAACTTGGGTTCTTGTGGATCTTGGGTTCTTGGGTTTTTGGGGGTCTTGAGTTCTTGTGGTTCTTGAGGGTCTTGAGGTTCTTCTTTCGCTTGCAATATGTGTTAGAGAAGGATCTTCTCTTCACCCAAGTTCTGCTCTTTTACGCGGACGCACCCCTTGGCGGCCTTGCGCTCACACCAAGGTTGCTTTTTCCCACGTCACGTCAATTGGCCGGCCACTAAGTGCACGGTCCACTCTCAATGAGTGAAAAGAGGCACAAGGGGAGGCTGGACAAGCCCTTCTTTCTTGGGTTTCGTGTCACTCTTCAAAATCACGATTAAGAATCGACACGCCCAAGAGGTTGGTTCTTTCCTTGAGTGATACAAAACACTGTCAAAGCTCCGATACCAATGTAAGGTGCAACGGAAGTGAATGTTGAACTTTGCTCAAGATGAGTGCTCCGAACTGTGCTCAAGGGTTCCTTTTACTTACGGAAGAGAGAGCCTTCCGTTCCTTTAGTGAGAGAGTGCAATGGACACAAACAAAGTGGATGAACACTGTGAATGAAGATACTGAGACTGAGAGGTAGGGAGAGAAGAACACGACACCAGAAAAGTTGTCAAACCCTCCTCCGAAGGCGACACTCTCTATGGCGAGAGCGGTCTACTATTGATTGCACAAATCTCTACAATGCTTGGACTTGCCGACGATGTCGACGACGATGAGGACGACGACGAGACTGGCTGAAATCTGAAAACACTAAGGGGTGAAATCTGCAAATCTTTATCTACTAAATTCTGACTCTATGTTGATGACGATGTCGATGACGATCATGCGACGACGACGCCTTGAAAACGCAGATGCTCAAATCTGCGTTTTCCAGGCTGAATTTGCAAACTACGCTGGATCTGACTGTGCGGCGAGAATCTGCTACAGGAAGGTGACATATGCGAGGTTCGTGGGTTCTACTGCGGAGTCTGAATGCTGAAAACTGAAAATGCTGAGTCTATTGTGGATCTTGTCGCGATGGAACTGCAAAGCGCTGGATGTCTTGCTGCTCCAAAACGCTAGGGCTGAATTTTGCTGCTCGGGGAAATCTACTAACACTAGGGCTGATCTGCTGTCGTGAAGTGGTTCTGCTGTGTCTGCTAATGCTGAAGCTGCTCTGCAATGCAAAAACGCCAAGGCTGATCTGGTGCAAAAATGCTAGGCCTTCTGGTGAGAAAAAACGCCACAGTTGACGTGGGGGTCGGTCTTGTTGTGAAGTTGCCTGTTGAGCAAGGTGCTCCTGCTCCCTCTTCTGCCAAAAAGTGCTAGCGCTAGGTTTCTATTTATACAATTTAGCAAAATTGCCCAACCTACTTTCCAACAAAAGTCACTTAAAAATAATAAGTGAAAAATATCAAAATAGGGAAAATAGGTCTATGCACTGTACAAATGCTCCTGATGGGATCTGCTCGAATCTGATGGTCATGCTGTGTGCAACCAGAGGATATGCATCTAATCTAAGTGTCTGGACATGCACGATCTATGAACAGACTCACAAAAGTGCCAGAACCCATGTCATTAAGTAGCTTGTCCACGAACACATAGGGTTGGATGTGTCACGTAACATCCCCTCCTTTTCAAAGTGAGAAACTAGTACCGAACTGTATGGCGTCGAGGGAGATCGCCAATAGTATCCGGAATCTTGAAAGAACTCTTCGCCGGCCCACTCTGATGCGTGGGTCATGCGATACTTTACCTTCCTAAAGGTCTGCAACGCTTGCTTCTTTGGGCCGCGCCAAAAGCGACACAAAGTCTTTTGGCGTTTCTTCAATGCTTCAACTTCGTCGATAGTCATGCATCTACCTTCTTCAAGAATCTCAGATGATGAAAATTCCTAAAACCACTTCCAACACAAAAACATGAACATACCCATTCCATGTAAAGTGACTGGAAAAATACTATTCCTTCGAACAAACTGTGCATGCAATGCATATGAACAAAGTGACAGAGGGCCAAACTGTTTATCAAACACACGCAAACAATGGGGTCGAATCTTGACTTTCTAATCTAAATCAATCAACTGTGGCAAAACACAATGGAAATGCGGATGCTTTGATGCTCAATCCTTCTTTTGCTCTTTCTACGACTGTGTCGTGCCAAGGAAGAGACATGGAATGTGACTTCCTAAAATGCATACTTTTCAGCTTTTCATGAGAAATCCGCATACATCCGTGCTCATTCATGAGTGAATCGTGCTCAACGTACAATATGGCATGTGTCACAAACGGGAGCGCATAACAATATAAAATATACTTGGATAAATAGAATTTATCACTTACTACTCAAGCCAAAGGATATAGAGAGAAATAGATAGAGAGTGAGAAGATCGACACAATACTGGGGACCAGAAGATGGGCTGGTCCCCCCCCCCCCCTCGGTAATAGTATCTTTATTACCGAGGAGAAGTGTATACAAGCACTTGAACCGAACGTATTACCACATTCGTTCTAGAATAAGAATTGATGGTTCCCAGAAGCCTCGGCTTCCGATTCCTAGGACAAAACCTTATTCTAAGGAACTTCCGTTCCTTATTCCAAATCCTTGAGAACCAAGGTACTCGTCTCTGGATCTCACCTTCTAGACTCAGGGCATGACATCCCTCCAACTCTCTTTTCCAACTCTGTTTCCAGAGTCCTCTTCCCACAGAACAACTCTGCTTTCCCGGACACGAAGTCCTTACCTGGGAATCCCAACTTCCGGATCACGACTTAAGAGACTACCTCTCTCCGATCCCTGAATCTACTTCCTAAACTCGGGTACGAAACCCTTGGGCTGATCTAGCTCTAATTCCTCAGAGCGCTTCTCTTGCAGAGGCTCATGCCTTCCTCTGCTCCTACTCCCTCACGAAGGGGCAGTACACCAGCAATCAAATACTCAGACATCATAACATGAAAATCGTTACCTTCAAAGTCTCGACGCTCAAGATGCAACTCGGTTCTCGAAAAGCAATTCCCCGGAAGAGATGTCTACATAAAAAATCCTCTCTTCAAATCCTACACACAAAAAAAGTGTGTTCTCTCGTTCCTTCTCGTAAATCAGCCCCGTCTACGACATTTATGGGCTGAAAACAGAGAAAAACAGCAGCTTGTCGCGATGGAAACACGCTCCATAGGCACTTCTTCGCGAGGGAACCCGTGCACTGGGTCTTGGCGACATCGGGTACGCTTGGGACAGTCATGGGCATCACCGGCATACGTCTTCTTTGCGGGTGAACTCTGCAGCAGCATCTCCTTCTTGCAAAAACTGATCCTCTCCTCTGAGTGAGGGCATGTGATGCTTTTATAGCTCCTGGCCAAGGGCACGAATAGCTGCTTGCGTAGAGATCGCGGCCGTTTTTTTTTTTTCTTTTTTTTCTTTTACCGATGTTCTGCCAAAAAAAGAGAGAGAGAAAACGTTGGCTGATCTCTTGCCTAATTTATTAGATGGCTGCCCACTTAATAAGTGGGCGGCCGGCATATTTTAAAAATACTTTGAATCAACCCAAAAAACTCAATAGAACCTTATAAGTTAAAAACAATGCCTTCACGGCACTTCCCAGGCGTCCCTGGATGCAATCACACGCACAGTTGCAATGCAGACATAGACTTCCTCTCGGAAAAGCATCTGCTTTTCGGAAAAGCGATCCCGCTTTCTCAGAAAGCATCTGTTTTTCCTCAAAGTTTCCTCTGAACCCATCTTCATTCAAGTGCTTGCTTTTCCTTGTGCACAATTCCAACACAGTTCGGAATTTCCTCTTGACTATGGATATGCCCTTTTCGATGCACCCGTCACCCACCTTGCGACGCATCAGGAATACCCATCATCTAGTCCTTTCCTACAGAACTTACAGTACAATCTCCTTCATGATGCTCTATGTCACCCATCCTATGACGCATCAGAGATGTCTATTCCCGGATGGTCGGATACTTCTTTCCGATACTCCCCGTCACCCATCCGATGTGACGCATCAGAAGTACCCGTTCCCTGTGGCCTTACAGATATTCCCGTTCTCAGTGCTCCCATCATTACTATGAATGACGCACTAGGAATACTCTGTACTCGGATGTCTCCGGTGAGAAAAACCCTCTCACTTAAAATTCCAATAATTCATTCAAAATAATTTTACCTGGTGTTCCAAGCGAGAAAACCCTCACTTATAAATCCAATAATTCATTTAGAATTATTTTTATGTCAGATAAAGCCAATTTAGCAACATCCCTCTCACTTATAAACAATTGTCCTCAATTGTAGAGGTCTAACAGAACTAACGGGGAGAAACCGGAAAAAATTCCAAATCTTGCTCAATGGTGAGTTGAGCCGGTCCTTTCTCAGTAGAGAACTTAAAAAGGAAATTAAACAAAAAAATTCATAATTCAATACTTACCTTACCAATTCATGTCCTTCCTCTAGTGCCTCGAGGATATCCTTCACCATTCATAAAACTTACAAGCCATGTAAAAACTTGTCATTCGCGTGTTTCCGAGAATCTGTTAACTCAATTCCACCTTCTCAATCTTGAGAAGAATAATCCTCCTAAAAATCAATTTAGGTCTATGTCCTTGCGCATAACCTTGCGTTATTAGTCTTGAGGATATTAAACCTCTTTTGTCCTCCCGTATAGGGCATGTCGAGAGCATTAAGCTCATGTGAATCTTTCTGTGGGGGCAGACAAAGTGTGTCATCTTACCAAAGTAAGTTCTTATTCCGGGCCTTTGCTTTGGGTTGGCCAATTGTTCTGATCCAAAGTTTCCTTATCCGAGAGACTGTTAACTTGATTCCATCTTCTCAAATTTGAGAAAAATAATCTTCCTAGAAATCAATCTAGGTATCTGTCCTTGCGCATAATCCTGCGTTGTTAGCCCAGAGGGTATTAAACCTCTTGTGTCCTCCCACATAGGGAATGCCCAAGTCATAGAGCATTAAGCTCGATGTCTTTCTTTCACAATTTGCGATCACCTTAAAGAAGGTTCTTGTTCCGGGCCGTCGCTCAACGTAAGCGGACAGTTCCAATCCGAAGGTTCCTTAAGAACAGTGGCACTTCGTTCCAATCTTTTCCTCCTACGAGTTATTACCACCAGCCGTGTTTTCTGAAACCCCCATTAGAGTCTCTTCCTTACAAAATCATCAAAAATAATTCACCTTGCGAGCATCAATGATGCCTTGCAAAATCTCAAGCAGATAGGATTCTACCCATAGCATTTTCTGAACGTACGTTCAAACCTGGTTCACAAAAGAGAGAACCCTCTTTAATTCTCAAGGATGTTCTCCCATATGTAATTCTTACCATTTTGAAACGGTTGGCGAACTATATACTTACGAGCATAGTAGTTCGAATTTATTCCAGCATCGTGTAAATGCTACTTGACATGCTCATGGAGAAACATACATTGCAACCAAAAGTTACTACTGTAATGGTAAAAGCACATAGCGTACTCAATGATCAACGACCATCAGCAAACCTCTTCTTCGTACAGAAACTCAAATTCCTTCTACTAAACACATCTCAAATAGAGATTCTCGTGTCGGAATATCCTTGCGCGCAAAAAGGCGCTCAAGAGAGTATAACAAACTCCCGTCCAATTCCTTAGCATAGGTCTGCATCTTCGGGTGTTATCCATGTACTCAATGGTGTACATAATTCTTAAGCTATGTTAGAGTTTCAGTGAAGCTGGGAAATTTCCTTCCCTTCGTAAGATCCTTAGAGCGAAGACGCTCAACCTGACGATTCCTTTGCTCGTTCTTAGAGAAAAACCCGGTCATCAAATAAGCTAGTATTTCAATCCTTGGATTCCTCGAGCACAAGCCGTAGCAATCTCTTGCTCTTTTACTCAAAAAGAGAGTGTTCATTCACTTGTGCCAAAAGCACTACCATATTTTCCTGGGTAAGGAGTATTGGTTCATAAGGTACTCAAGCTTAGTGAAAGCTTTTGTTGCTTGACATCGCGAGATGATTCCTTCCTTTCTGCCGTCCTACCCGCAATAGCAGGTAATTTGTTAGAGAACTACCGGATACCAGATCAATAGTTGACCTTTCGACTAGTTGAGCAAACCAACTCATCTCAGAAATCAATGTTTCAAATTGATCCTACTCTCATAAATACTCGAGAGTGATTGTCCAGGAGAGACACGTGCATATCTCGTGCATAAAAGCAATACACATTTTATGAGTTCCTCAAAGATTTAACTTTGATCAAAAACCTGCCCTCTTACTTAAAGTTCGAGGGTCTTCTATTCAAGAACTCGAGAGTTAGATTGAATTCCCTTACTCCAAACTTTCTGTGTTCAATGGTTCTCGTTCCACTACGGGGATTGGATTCTATGTACACTAAGGTGTACAATTTCAGCTTTTATTGTTGACTCTACCATCTGTTGCAAAGTATTTTGCAGATGCGTCTAAAAAATTCGGGCAAAAGTCCTTTGTTGAATTTCTTCATCTTTCCTCTCTCAGAGAGGGTCGAGAGTGGAGCTACCTTGGCAAGAGTGAACCACTACTTGTTTTGACTCACTCGTGTTCCTATTGGGCAAACCAATCCCAATCTTCTTGGATGCCTTTCTCAAAGCATAGAGGAAAAAAATTTGTCGGAAAATTCAGCCTTGAATTGAATCCAAGTCTCGTTGTAAGTTCCTTGCATAGCTTTGGTATACTCCCAAGTACTTGCAATTCCCCTTGAGGTGTTTGGTCACATGCCTCACCTTCAACGCTTTTGAGAAATTGCCGTTTGCAAAGGCATCTTCAAACTGTCGAATGAAAGCGATAGCTTTCGGGACATCTTCCCTTCCATCAAAAGTATCAAACTTGACTTGAGTGTTCCTAGGTCTAGAGACCTTCATAACCTTCCCGAAATAACAAGATTTCTTGGCTATGGTTCTAGATTGATGTTCATGGATATCTTTTGGATTCTGAAGGATCTTGAGCATTCCACTCCTTGGATTCTCTAGGTTCTTGAGCATCATGCTCTTGTCACGTTCTGAAAGAATTCCAAGTCTTGTGTCAACTTCTTGCAGAGAGAAAAAATTTCCCAACTCTGCGAGCTTTTTCTTGCAAGACTTAGGGTTACTCCTGCTTACATCTCTCTTGCCTTGTCATGCCTTCTTCCCGTATCTTCCTAGAGTCGTCCTCCTTTACAGAGAAAGAGAGGAGACTATACTTTGATACCACTGTCACAAACGGGAGCGCATAGCGATATAAAATATAGTCGGAGAAATAGAATTAATCACTTAATACTGAAGCCAAAGGATATAGAGAGAAATAGATAGAGAGTGAGAAGATCGACACAATACTGGGGACCAGAAGATGGGTTGGTCCCCCCCCCGTAATAATATCTTTATTACTGAGGAGAAGTCTATACAAGCACTTGAACCGAACGTATTACAACGTTCGTTCTAGAATAAGACTTGATGGTTCCTAGAAGCCTCGCCTTCCGATTCCTACGGCAAAACCCTATTCCACGGAACTTCCGTTCCTTATTCCAAATCCTTGAGAAACAAGGTTCTCGCCTCTGGATCTCACCTTCTAGACTCAAGGCATGACATCCCTTTTCGAACTCTGTTTCCGGAGTCCTCTTCCCGCAGAACAACTCTGCTTTCTCGGACACGAAATCCTTACTTGAGAATCCAAACTTCCGGATCACAACTTGAGAGACTACCTCTCTCCGATCCCTGGATCTACTTCCCAAACTCGGGTACAAAACCCTTGGGCTGATCTGGCTCTAGTTCCTCAGAGCGCTTTTCTCCTACAGAGGCTCATGCCTTCCTCTGCTCCTACTCCCTCACAAAGAGGAAGTACACCTGCAATCAAATACTCAGAGATCATAACATGAAAATCGTTACCTTCAAAGTCTCGATGCTCGAAACGCAACTCGGTTCTCGAAAAGCAATTTCCCGGAAAAGATCTCTACATAGAAAATCCTCTCTTCAAATCCTACACACAAAAAAGGTGTGTTCTCGAGTTCCTTCACGTAAATCAACCCCGTCTACGACGTTTATGGGAGAGAAAAACAGCAGCTTGTCGCGATGGAAACACGCTCTGTAGGCACTTCTTCACGAGGGAACTCGCGCACTGGGTCTTGGCGACATCGGGTACACTTGGGACAATCATGAGCATCACAGGCAAACGTCTTCTTTGCGGGTGAACTCTGCAGTAGCATCTCCTTCTTGCAAAAACTGATCCTCTCCTCTGAGTAAGGGCATGTGATGATTTTATAGTACCTCCTAGCCATGGACGCAAATAGCTGCTCGCGTAGAGATCGCGGCGGTCTTTTTTTTTTTCTTTTTCTTTTCTTTTATTTTACTGATGTTCTGTCAAAAAAAGAGAGAGAGAAAACCTTGGCTGATCTCTTGCCTTATTTATCAGATGGCTGCCCACTTAATAAGTGGGCGGCCGGCATATTTTAAAAATACTTTGAATCTGTCCAAAAAAACTTAATAAAACTTTATAAGTTAAAAATAATGCTTTCACAGCACTTCCCAGGCATCCCTAGATACAATCACACGCACAGTTGCAATGCAGACATAGACTTTCTCGCGGAAAAGCATCTACTTTTCCGAAAAGCAATCCCGCTTTCTCAGAAAGCATCTGTTTTTCCTCAAAGTTTCCTGTGAACCCATCTTCATTCAAGTGCTTGCTTTTCCTTGTGCACAATTCCAACACAATTCGGAATTTCCTCTTGACAATGGATATCCCCTTTTCGATGCACCCGTCACCCACCTTGGGACGCATTAGGAATACCCATCACCTAGTCCTTTCCTACCGAACTTACGGTACAATCTCCTTCACGATGCTCTGTCACCTATCCTATGACCCATCAGAGATGTCCGTTCCCGAATGGTCGGATACTTCTTTCCAATGCTCTCTGTCACCCATCCGATGTGACGCATCAGAAGTACCCGTTCCCGGTGGCCTTACAGATATTCCCGTTCTCAGTGCTCCCGTCATTACTTTGAATGACGCACTAGGAATACTCTGTACTCGGATGTCTCCAGTGAGAAAAACCCTCTCACTTAAAATTCCAATAATTGATTTAGAATTATTTTTCTTGGTGTTCCAAGCGAGAAAACCCTCTCACTTATAAATCCAATAATTCATTTAGAATTATTTTTATCTCAGATAAAGCCTATTTAGCAGCAGCATGCCTAGGAAAAGGGATCACATAAAGACGTTGACTAAAATACAGGAAACAATCACGAATGAAACATTCGAACAATGCGTGCTGACTAATCATGCGAACATATAGTACTTCCTGTGAGGGTTCTTTGGACCTAGGCTCGAGAGCCAAGATCGGTTCTTCCTGATTGGTCGAATCTTCCTGTGGGGGTTCTTTTGACCTTGACTCGACAGCCAAGATCGGTTCTTCGTGATTGATCAAATATGCAATGAGGTTAGCAACTAACCCATCCTTCTTGTGAACAATCACATCGTCTTCATACAAATCATCATGCTCGTGAGAAATCACATCTTGATCATCATGCAAATCATCATGCTTGTCCTAATCATCCAAATCATCATGCTCATCATTATCATGCAATTCATCATGCTTATCATAATCAGGCAATTCCTGTGTATCATGCTTTGGAGAAGACGAGACCGAGAGAGTCTTCTTCTCCTGAATCCGTTCAATCTTCGCCTGCACATTAGAAATGAGAGATGGAGAATGAACAACATGCTCTCCGCGAATGACAATGGGAGAGTCACTTTTGGTATTGAAAGTGAACGTATTTTCCGCCCAATCAATGAGAGGGTTATGCTCACAAAACCATCGAATGCCCAAAATCATATCACATGAGAGACTAAAAATTTTCTACAAAAAGCAGCTTGTCGAACTGTAAACACCACATCAAAGCACTCCTTCGTGATGAGAGAATCCGTACTGGGAGCGAAGCCAGAGACCTCAAGAGGAGATTTCTGACTAACCTCTAAGGGGGCTCTCTAAACAAGAGAGGGACTAATCGATATCATGCATACTGTCTAGGTCAAACAATATGATAAAACGTTGCCTTGTCATATGACCATAACATTTAGAGAGAGACTCATCAATGGGAGGGTCATGAGAAACTTGGGGCACACTCATGTTGTGATTGATTGCATTTAAGAGGAAGGGGGTTTTGTGGATTCTTTAGATTCATTCGATTCAAGCTTAGGACGTATTCTTTTTATGTGACCCTTAATGTGATAATGAAAACAACGAACTTCCTTAGAATAAGTGCTTTGCTCTTCCGACGTGATGTATCCTCCTAAAATTCCTTGTGTTACCTTTTCATACGGAGTGAGCTTAGGTTTAACCATGGTGTTAGCTATACCCTTAGGTTCACTTTGAGAGTTCTTTTCTGAGAGACTATTGGAAGATTGGTTAGAAGAGTTACCGTTCTTACCATTCTTACAGTTCTTACAGTTCTGAGGGTTTTAAAAAGTCTGAGAGGTACTTATAGAAGTCTTGTTTTCCTTAGGCTTTTCCTTGTTGTGCTTCATCTCCTGTACGAGAGCAATCGCTACCGCCTTCTTGAGATCGATTGGATCGAGCACCTCGACATCATACTTGATATACTCGTCCAATCCATAAAGGAATGCCTCCTTGCGCTCAGCATCAGATTTGCGTAATTGAGTGCCGAGCTGCAAAACATGATTAGAGAAAGATATAACTGGCATACCATTTTACTTGAGACCGCACCAATCATCTTTCAACCGTGCTAGGTATTGAGGTGACATAAACCGCGCCTTGAGCTTGTCTTGGAAATTAGCCAAATTGAAGGAAAGGCGCGTGAATTCGTCGGCTTCCTCTAGGTGCGCGGCTAACTATGCCTCTTGCCATGCGTGGTACCAATTGATGGCATCACCGGCAAGGTACATAGCTGTCGTCAAAACCTTGCTAATTCCTGTCTTCTTAGTTGTCGCAAAATAAGCATTAAATTGATGCAACCAAGAATGAATAACCGCAGCATCCATCTTACCATCATACTTATTGAACTGGATCTTCTCTGTGATTGGGTTGTTGAAGTCCGAATCTCGGCTTGCGCCACTTGATGAACTACGAACATCTTTGGCTGCCTCGGACTTCAAGGCGAGAACCTATCGAACCAATTCTTGCATGCATAGGTCTCTCTGAACCTCACGATCGGCCTCCAAGGACGCTCGTCTTTCTTCGGTTGCCTCCTTTCTTTGTGCTTTTCTTTCTTTTCGTGCATCGCGCTCGCGTTTCAAAGTAATGCGAGTCGCTTCTTATTGTGCCAGCGCAACGCGATTCGCTTCTTGTTGTTGTGCCATCATGTCCATCATCGACTTGACCAAAGCCTCCATCGGATTTGGTGCAATCCCTAGCGTAGATAGCGAAGGGGGAGGGTCGAGAAAACCTCCATGGTGAGGAAATTCTTTGTCACTACTTTCATGCCCATCGACCATACATTGTGATCTTTGGTTCTTAAGTTCACGAGGAACTTGGGATCTTGTGGGTCTTGGGTTCTTCGGTTTTTTGGGGTCTTGAGTTCTTACGGGTCTTGAGGGTCTTGGATTCTTCTTTCGCTTGCAATCTATGTTAGAGAAGAATCTTCTATTCACCCGAGTTTTGCTCTTTTCCGCGAGCGCACCCCTTGGCGGCCTTGCGCTCACACCAAGGTTTCTTTTTCCCACCTCACGTCGATTGGCCAGCAGCTAAGTGCACGGTCCGCTCTCAATGAGTGAAAAGAGGCACAAGGGGAGGCTGGACAAGCCCTTCTTTCTTGGGTTTCCTGTCACTCTTCAAAAACACAATTAGGAATGGACACGCCCAAGAGGTCTTGGGTTACGTGCAACTGCAACAAGCAAAAAAAATTATGTGGTTCTTTTGGTTCTTTCCTTGAGTGATACAGAACACTGCCAAAGCTCTGATAGCAATATAAGGTGCAGCGGAAATGAATGCTGAACTTTGCTCAAGATGAGTGCTCCGAACTGTGCTCAAGGGTTCCTTTTACTTACGGAAGGAAGAGCCTTTCGTTCCTTTAGTGAGAGAGTGCAATGGACACAAACAAAGTGGATGAACACTGTGAATGAAGGTGCTGAGACTGAGAGATGGAGAGAGAAGAACACGACACCAGAAAAGCTATCAAACCCTCTTCCGAAGGCCCCGTTCTCTATGGCGAGAGCGGTCTAATATTAATTGCACAAATCTCTACAATGCTTGGACTTGCCGACGATGTCGACGACGATGAGAAGACGACGAGACTGGCTGAAATCTGAAAACGCTAAGGGCTGAAATCTGCAAATCTTTATCTGCTGAATGCTAACTCTATGTTGATGACGATGTCGATGACGATCATGCGACGACGACGCCCTGAAAACGCAGATGCTGAAATCTGTGTTTTCCAGGCTGAATTTGCAAACTACGCTGGATCTGACCGTGCGGCAAGAATCTGCTACAGGAAGGTGAGATCTGCGAGGTTCGGGGGTTCTACTGCGGAGTTTGAATGCTGAAAACTGAAAATGCTGAGTCTATTGTGGATCTTGTCGCGATGGAACTACAAAGCGCTGGATGTCCTGCTGCTCCAAAACGCTAGGGCTGATGATGATGATGTTGTATTTACGTCCTCGGGGGGCCAAAATGACCCATGGGACCACAAAAAAAATAAAATCTACACGAGGCTCCCCTCATGTGTGCAGAGGGGGTAGTGGGCTAGTAGCTTTCTTGTGTGTTAGTGTTGTGTGATGATCCAATACTTTGGCAAAGTAGATGCCTAAAGCTACTGGGGAGGGGTGTGTCTGAGAGCGAAGCTCCTCAAAGGTGACATCTCCTTGCAATAGCAATGGGAAATCAGCACGGATGTGTGCGTATGCTGGGCACTCGATGGTGACATGGGCCTCGCTTTCCACTTTGTTTAAATTGCATTGTGTGCATGTCCTTCTATTTTCCTTAATATTCAGCCACCCTCCCATTTCAATCTTGAGCATGTGTGATCGCGTCCGCATCAAAGTAATGGCCCGTCTTGCCCGGTGGGACATAGGTGTCCTGATATGCATCTGGGTGTCCCCAGTCTTGTAGGTCTCCCAATATCGTGTATTGATGTGTTTGCCGTAGTATTCAAATTTGGACCTGTGTACTGTTGTACTCCATCTAGTGTGTAGGGCTTCAAGTATGCTTCTCTCAAAATTCAGCCCATGCTCATGTTCAGTGCCTTCCTCTATGTGCATGTCCACATGGTCTCCCACATTCCATCTAGAGAACCATTTCCGTATGTCTTCTACGAGACTGGATGTGAGAAATTTACTCTTGTAATTCTTTTGCGGTTTACATCCGGCTTGCCATGCCATGTGGAGTAGACGGCTCTCCGGCATCATCTTAACTTTCATGAGGTATCTGTGTACCCTCTGTAAGGCTTGCATTTCCAAGGGTCTCTTTCATGTCTCCAAAAGCATCACTGAGTATGGGGTGGTAGTTTTGATCCCCATGTGTCTATATAGGAATTTTTTCTGTATCTTTTCTATGTCATTCCAAGTGCTAGCGGGGATACTCCCCCCCATACCTCTACACCGTAAAGTATTGTTTGGACCACGCATACATCAAATGCTAGAGACTTGATTTCCCATCGCCTTGAGACACTTTGCTTGCACATGTTCTCAAATTCATAGTATTTCGCTTGTCCTGCATCAATTCTGTTTTGCGCGCAACTTCCCCATGCATGGTTTGAAGGTACATAGATGCCCAAGTACTTGAACCTCTCAACCGCTTGGAGTGCTTGCCCGTCATACGTGATGATGGGCTGATTCTCATTTCTACATGTGTGGACTGACTGACAAGCCCGTTGCATTGCAAAATGCATGTACTGCATCCAAAAGTTTCTGTAGAAGGAGTGCCTTGTAGGCAAAGAGAACCACATCGTCAGCATATATGAGGAGCAGAAGCGTGAAAGTACCAATGCTAGGGTGATCTCCCCCCTCTCTCATAGCCTTGTTAATGAAATCATCAAGCTCATCTATGCATAGTCCAAAAAGCGTAGGTGACAAAGGGCATCCTTGTTTAACTCCCATAGTGCTCCTGAACTCTTGTGAGAAACCTGTGTTTGTCTTGAGTTTACATCTGACCTCTTGGTAGAGACGTCCCACTGCTGCCCTGAGATGCATAGGAACTCCCAGAGTTTCCATACGTGACTATAGCCCTTGACGGGGTACTGTGTCAAACGCTTTCGTGAAGCCCAGAAAACAACAATACAGGGTTTTGCCTTTTAGCCTGGTTTCATCCATCAAGACCCGGAGTGTGATAAGGTGGTCTATCGTGTTGTGGCGGGCTCTAAATCCTGCTTGTCCAATGGCACGTTTCCCGTTATTTTCAGCCCATGTGCTAAGATCTTTCTCAATAATGCTTCCAAATAGTTTTGCCATACATGAGCTCACCATGATGGTGCGATAATTAGTGAGCAAATTGCGGTCACCTCCTTTAAAGAGCGCTTTCACCCAGTTTTCTTGCCAATCTTGGGGTAAGTATTGGTTGATTGCTTGATTCATCATATGGTGTATCCATTTGTTAGCCTCAATACCTGACCATTTCAGCATTTCAGAGGTAAGATGTAATGTGTCAGCTGCTTTCCCATTCACCAGGCTTTTGAGGCCTTTAATGACTGCCTGGAAGGTAATGGGCTTTGGATGTTCGGAATGAGCCCCTGTGTATATCGCCTCTTGAGTCCCCGACGGGGCATACAAAGTTTGTACATAAGCATACATTTCATTTAGGCTGAAATCTCCCATCACATCCCCTTTCTTCCCCTTCATGTTACACCAAGCCTTCTTTGGCTCTTTCTTGAACCTGCTGAGGTCTTGTTGTTCTTTTGAGAGTTCATACATGCGTCTCTTTTTCCTCTTGAGTGTATTGTATTCTCTAGAAGCCCATTCCCATTCAGTTGAGTGTTGTGCTAAGCCTCTCATCTTGCGTTTGGCCTCCTTGCATTCTACATCAAACCAAGGATTATGAGGTAAACCCTTCCTGGTCTGTTTACCATTTTGATACTTGCCCATAGTAATTTTTGCCGCTTCCTCCATTGCATGTCGGAAGATCTTCCACGTCTCTTCAATGTCACAAGGCATGTTCCGGTTAAACAGTAAGCTATCTAAGAGACTAGCATAGTCCTCTTTCTTCGTGAGTTGCATTTTGTATGACCAATTTGGTGTATTCATTGTGTTGACAATAGGCATACTGGGCATGTGTTGGCATATATGAATTGGGGTATGGTCGGAGGTTGGTAGCCTGCTACCCACTTCAAAACTATGGACCAATTCCAATGCATCGTATCTCACCAAGGCATAATCATTTGTACTCCTGCCATGATTTGCCGTGTAGCAAGTGTATGATCCAGAGTGTACGAACTTATCCGCACCATTCATGGCTACAAGCTACATTGAGTTCATCATACTTATCATGGCCGACCCCTGTGCATTCATGATGTTATCACTTGAACATCTATCCCACACAGAACCAAGTATAAGTTCCCCATTCTTATCCACAGGATGCATTGAATGGTCTGTCAATTGTACCTGTGTGTTTCCAATCCGGGCATTCAAATCCCCAAGAAGGACAACTGCTCCCTCTTGTGCATATATTGCAATGTCTGTACATAGGTCAGCAAAGGGGTCATTTTTGGTTAGCTGGTTTGTGTCATAAAAAGGTGACTCTCGATGCGGGATATAGCATCCTACAACAAAGATCAAACCTTTTGATGAGCAAACCTTAACCCATATATAGCGCTTGTGGTCATCGATCTTGCATACCTCAACCATCTTTTGAAGCTCTTCCTTATACATTACAGCTACACCTCCTTGTCCTCGCATTTTGGTACCATTCCACCATACGGAATGCTTGATATATCCACTAATGTCCGGCAGCCTGCATGTGTTTTGTTCCCATGTTTCCAATAGGAAGAGTATGTCAGCTTGTGGTAGAATATCCACCAACCCTTCTCCCTTATGCCATGGGAAACCTCTACAATTCCAACTTGTTACCTGTATGGTCGTGATCCAATGGGTCGCGTGCCCCTATGCATTTTTAGGCGGTGATGCTAGTTTTTTCTCCTTGAGACGTTCCTCATATGCTTTCCTTCTTGCTGCCTGTTGTGTCGGTGTTCTATCTTCACTTACATAGTACTGAGTGCCTTTCAAGTAGAAGCGTGCAGTTTCCAAAATTATGGCCCTTTTGCGAGCATCCAACATTGTGCATACAACTGCCCTATGAGCATCAGTCTTCTTCTGACCCACTCTATGTGCCCCATATACCCCTGCATCTTGCATATCAAGCTTTTCTGCTAACAGGGTGGCAACGTCTACGTTCAATGACATGACTGTTTCCCCCTCAGGTTCTGGCATGCCTCGTATCACAATGTTTTGAAATCTTTTCTCCCTTTCCTTGTATTCGGTAGAATCCTCATGCGTATACATACTCTCATACGTATACATCTCTCCTGTCTTGTGTCCCATTGTCCTCTCTTGTTTCACTATTTGTGCCCAAGATGGAGGAGACCCCTCCGGTGCATCGGTTACATTATTGGTGACCTGTGTTATGTGACTGCCTTGTTCCAGCACTTGAGTTTGCAATGTTTTCAGGGTGTCTTCTTGTTGTTGAAGCTTCAGAGCTTGCAGTGCAATGGTATGATCCAACTCTTGGTTGCGTAGTGTCAGGTTCTTGAGGTCTTCATTTTGGCGTGAAATAACCTCATTTTGTTGTCGTACCTGTTCTTGGATAGAGAGTAGCAGTCGCCAAATGTCATGTGTAGTACATGTGATCGTCGTGTCCCTTGAATCCTTGGGGGGCGTGTCCTTCGGCATTGATTTAGAAGGCGATGAGCTCACTGTTCGACCGCTTCTGGATACCCTTTGATTAATGTGCGCTTATTGCATAGGTGGGGAAACATGCGGCAGTGGCTACATGCAGCAGTGAGACAGCGGGCCTGGTGCAGTGAGGCAGCGGCAGGTGCTACACCCGGCTGAATTCTGCTGCCGGGGGAAATCTACTAACGCTAGGGTAATCTGCTGTTGTGAAGTGGTTTTGTTGTGCCTGCTAATGCCGAAGCTGCTCTGCAATGCAAAAACGCCAAGGCTGATCTGGTGCAAAAACGTCAGAGTTGTCGCGGGGGTCGGTCTTGCTTAGAAGTTGCCTGTTGAGCAAGGTGCTCCTGCTGCCTCTTCTGCCAGAAAGTGCTAGCGCTAGGTTTCTATTTATACAACTTAGCAAAATTGCCCTACCTACTTTCCAACAAAAGTCACTTAAAAATAATAAGTGAAAAATGTCAGAAATAGGGAAAATAGGTCTATGCACTGTACAAATGCTCTTGATGGGTTCTGATGGAATCTGATGGTCATGCTATGTGCAACAAGAGGATATGCATCTAATCTAAGTGTCTGGACTACGAACAGACTCACAAAAGTGCCAGAACACTTCCTAATCTAACTAAACTGAACCCATGTCACGAGGTAGCTTGTCCACGGACACATAGGGTTGGATGCATCACGTGACAAAAGGTGTGGAGCGTTACTTTTTTTGGCCGAGACTCGAGAAGGATGTGGACGACTTTGTACGTAGTTGCTTGGTATGCCAGAAGGTCAAGTTTGACAGGCATAAAGCACAGGGATTGTTACAGCCTTTACCCATTCTCACCCGCCCCTGGGAAAGTATTGCTATGAATCATTTTTGATCTCCCGAAGACACAGTGGGCACGATGGTATCTGGACTATTATTGACAGATTTAGCAAGCAAGCTCATTTCATTCCAGTGAAGAAGACATTCAAGCCGGATCATTTAGCGAAACTGTTCATTGCCCAAATATTCAGATTACATGGCATGCCTAACACAATTGTTTCTGACAGAGATCCCCGGTTTACGAGTTTGTTTTGGAAGGCTATTTGGGAGAACATTGGCACACGGTTGCAGTTCTCGTCATCTTTCCACCCGCAGACAAATGGGCAATCTGAGATTGCAAATTCAGTTGTACTTGATTTATTGAAGTCTTATGTTTTTTATCAGAAGACTCAATCAGAAAAGTTTTTGCCCTTGGTGGAATTTGCCTACAATAACACGTTCCACTCTTCGACGGGGAAGGCGCCATTCGAGATTATTGTAGGTGCTACGAAGGTTCCACCCTTCCTAAGCACCAAAGATAAGATTTTTAAAGCCGACCAATTCTCGAGGGACTTGGACTTGGTCCGGGAGGCTTTAGAGAAATCTCAAGATAGACATAAGAAGGCAGCATATCGACATGGTCACGATTTGATATTAAAGGAGAACGATTGGGTGCTCTTACATTTTAAGAAGGCACGCCTACGAAAACGGAAAGGAAAGGAGCGGCTTTTTCCAAAGCTTCGCATGAGATACTATGGACCTTTCCAGATAAAAGAAAAGATAAATGATGTCTCCTTTAGACTGAAGCTGCCTGATACTTGGAGAATTCACAATGCTTTTCATGTGAGGCTCTTGAAGCCTTTTAAAGGCGATGTGCCCGATGATGGAGAGCCAGATGAGCAACCCGACGTGGAGGAAAGCTAGGAGATACTCATTCCAGAACAGATACTGACACATAAAGATAGAAAGAATAAAGATAAAGTGATGAGGCGGTTCTTGGTTAAACTATCCCGCATTGGATGTGAAGTGGATGGAGGAGGACCTAGCAGATACTCCTCATATTGTGAACTTTTACCTTGAAACATTAAGTTTAGCATAGTCTAGTCCGATAGAATCCCGATTTCAGCATGGGCGAAATCTAGTGCAACGGGTTTGCACAAGAGGGGAGTCAATCGGCTCCTTGGTCGACAGATTGCCCCGATATTTTGATATAGAGTCATTGATGTCCCTTTGGGTTTCACGGATACTCCTGAGCTGACAGTATTCTACTGTATGACTTTATGACCTGGAATTCCCGAAAATGATACTGATTGATTTGTACTTGACTTGTTTGAGTGCAAGAATTGATAGACAAAATGACTGCAGCATTTCAGTCTCAGAAATCTCTATAGACATGATTGCAATATGGATTAGTTAATCGGGCATCTATGAGGTCCCGACTGGATCTAGATGTGTCACAAATTGGTGATGTGGCTATCCATGGTACACAAACACCAGCCTGGCTGGCTGCTGCAGATTTCTGAACTATTGGCGTGGCAGGTAGCGTACGGACATTTCCGGATTTTGCGGCGCAGTTCATGGGAACTGTACGGATATATTGACGTGGCAGCAATGTACGACAGATTTTTGGCTACTGCTTTATTCTAGGCAAGAGGAAGAGAGAGAGAGAGAGAGAGAGAGAGAGAGAGAGAGAGAGAGAGAGAGAGAGAGAGAGAGAGAGCTTTTATTTAACTGCTTTATTTTTTCAAGGCTTTTTATTCACAGCTTTTGGGGCTGTGCTTTTAGCATCCCTTGTAAACCTATATAATAGTGGCTTGGGCTCTCACTTCTCAGAGCATCTGGACGCAGAGTCTAAGAGTGAGTCCCGACCACTCCCTTGTACTTTGAGTGCAGATTAATACAAAAAGAAATACCGAAAGGGACGCCAGTCTTTGGGGGCAATATCTCTGGGCACGGAACTCCGTCGGGCTAGTGTCGCATCAATTGTGAACTGTGAATTGTTTTGTAGTGAATTCTTGTGGTGTCGCGGTAGAATCTCGCCTTGGAGTGTCCAAGTCTATTACAGTGGTATCATTGCATAGAAAGATTCTTCTTTAACGGAGGATCCGATCCTTTTTAGAACGCGCACAGCTTGTGGGAAAAAATCTTCGTGTCCCAACACCGGACTTAATAGCCTCTTCGTGTCCCGACACCGGACTTATTACATCGCACATTGGGCGAGCTCAATTGTGAACTGTGAATTGTTTTGTAGTGAATTCTTGTGGTGTCGCGGTAGAATCTCGCCTTGGAGTGTCCAAGTCTATTACAGTGGTATCATTGCATAGAAAGATTCTTCTTTAACGGAGGATCCGATCCTTTTTAGAACGCGCACAGCTTGTGGGAAAAAATCTTCGTGTCCCAACACCGGACTTAATAGCCTCTTCGTGTCCCGACACCGGACCACTCCCACCCTTTTTACATCGCACATTGGGCGAGCTCCCATGTTCATCGCTTTGTCTTACAGGGCATAAAGCCATTAAAAATCCCAGATTACACATAGGTTTTGGTGAAGAATCTAACAGAGATGACACTTGTCAGTGGGAAGCCAAAGAGATGTTGAAGATCCGATGCGGGAACTGAAGAAAAGAATGAAGATTTGGGCAAATTTTTTTCGGACAAGTTTGCCAGAAAAGGAGTACAAGCGTCACCTGCAGATTGGCATATGTGTGAACAGATTGATTAGTAATACACCTGAAGAATTACCCAATTGATACGATTTACGGGGGATGGCGTGTGGCCATTGCTTTTACTCTCAGGAAGGGAGTAAAGCCGAAAAGACAAACGAGTGTAGAAAAAGCAGAACCTGTACTTGCAGAAAGACATGGACAAGCAAAGCACAAAGCAAAGCTTCAGAAAGGGCAAGAAAAAGGCAAAGAAGCCTAGATTTCGCCCAGTTTCTGACACTTCTAGCGAGGACTCATCCTCAGATACTTCGGACTCCGACGATCACATTTTTATGCAAAGAAGAACATCTTTTTTTAAGCCAACCAATATGACTTCCTCAAAGATAAAAGAAGAAGGTCAAAGAATTTAAAGAAGGTGGACAGTCGATTTGAATCCTGTTTTGGGTTCCGTGATGCTCGAACATGGCGGTTCACTCCTCTACTGAGAAAGGAAGCTCCGATTAAATGGTTGAAAGGCTTTTTATTTCTTCTTAGCTGACTCAGGAGTACGAACAAGATATATGAACTACTTAGACTCATCTTCGTATGACCCAAGGAGATTCTTTGGACGATTATTGTGAGAGATAATTGCGAAGAAAAGTGAATTTTTCCTACCCAAGATACACTTTTTGGGACACATTGTCTGGACAACAGGACTGCAGATGGACCCAGCCAAGATAGAGACTATCCATGATTGGCCCGATTTGAAGAATGTCCATGAAGTTATAAGCTTTTTGGGCTTGTGTTCGTACTGCAGGCGGTTCGTTAGAAAGTTTGCAGAGATTGCTTCCCCTTTGCACGTTTTGACACAGAAAGGAGTCCCTTTCTCGTGGGGACCCACAGGGGTGACTGCCTTTCAGACATTGAAAGAAAATTTGACTACAAGACCAGTTTTGACTTTGCCGGATTTGCAGAAGTCATTTGAAGTATATTGTGATGCTTATGGTCGTAGTCTGGGTGCGGTCTTAATGCAAGAAGGCCATGTCATTGCCTATGAGAGCCGATTGTTCTCAAGGCCGGAATTGACAGCACAGATTTATGAGAGAGAGCTTTTGGCGGTTATCCATGCTCTTACTCAATGGCGACATTACCTACTAGGAGCGGATTTTATTGTCTTCATAGACCATCAGAGTTTACGCTACTTCTTGTCACAGAAGCAGCTATCGGAAAAGCAAATGTGGTGGGCAAACATCTTGTCACAGTTTCACTTCCAGATTGTCCATGTGCATGAACAGAAGAATTCGGTGGTCTCTAAAGCCATTGGTTCTGGCTATTTCCACGATAAATCATAGGAGCTTCGAGGATATGGTCAATCAATATGCCACAGATACAGATTTTGCAGATATTTTCACTCGGATACGGAATGGGGAGATAGTAGCGGGATATTCCATTCGGGATGGCTACTTGATTACGAAAACCATGTTGTGCGTTACACAGTCGTTGAGGGAAAAGGTTATGACCGAATGGCACTGTCCACCTTTGACCGGTCACCACGGCATTGCTACCACATTGAAAGGGGTAGGGAGATACTTCTTTTGGTCGAGACTCAAGAAGGATGTGGACGAGTTTGTGCGCAGTTGCTTGGTATGCCAGAAGGTCAAGTTTGACAGGCATAAAGCACAGGGATTGTTACAGCCTTTGCCCATACCCACCCACCCTTGGGAAAGTATTGCAATGGATTTCAATTTTTTCTCTCTCGATAACACAGAGTGGTCATGATGGTATCTGGACTGTTATTGACAGATTTAGCAAGCAAGCTCATTTCATTCCAGTGAAGAAAACAATCAAGCCGGATCACTTAGCGAGACTGTTTGTGGCCCAGATCCTCACATTACATGGCAAGCCTGAGACGATTGTCTCCGACAGGGACCCCAGATTCACGAGTTTGTTTTGGAAGGCAATTTGGGAGAACATTGGCACACGGTTGCAGTTCTCGTCATCTTTCCACCTGCAGACTAACGGGCAATCTGAGATTGCCAACTCAATGGTACTAGATTTAATGAAGTCTTACATCTTCGATCAGAAGACTCAATGGGAAAAGTATTTACCTTTGGTGGAATTTGCCTATAACAACACAATACACCCTTTGACGGGGAAGGTTGCATTTGGGATTATTGAAGGTGCTACGAAGGTTCCACCCTTCCTAAGCACGAAAGATAAGATTTTTGAAGTTGATGAGTACACGCATGACTTGGACACGGCTTTTGCCAAGGTCTGCGAGGCTTTGCAGAAATCTCAAGAGAGACAAAAAAGGCAGCAGATCACCACTGTCTTGGAGACACCTCGTACGGCAGCATCAGTAGCTACCAAGGCGGCTGGCATCCCCTCAGTTTGAGTTTTGGTCAGAGATACTCACACGCTCCCGAAGGTCATCCTTCTGCCTCGGGTGAGTGGGGGTTGGTTTAGACAGTGTGGAGTACTCGGGCCTCCCGAACCAGTGCTTCATTTGCCGACAGATGGGCCATCTTGCGAAGGCCTGTCCACGGAGGAGACCACGACCTGCACCTCAACCTCAGCCCCAGCCTGCCAAGGCTGGGCCGCAGCCACAGCCAGCGGCACAGCGCACAGATGCAGAGCCACCCTCCGAGCCTTAGGCTCAGGGGTGGCAGCAGGCCTGTGGCTGTCGACGCCAGGGGCCACTGGCACTCAGAGTGGCCCTCAGGTGCCTACTCAGCAGCAGTGGGTTCCCACGGGGAACCGCTTTGGTCCTCTTGAGCAGGAGTCGTCCCCTACGCCAGCCTCCACCTCGCTTCACCCTCGACAGCCGCTCCCCCTTCACAATTCCCCTCCTCCTCCTCATCTCCCCCCGCCCTCTGCTCCCGTCGCCTCTCCACCTCGCCCCTCTACCTCTGTCGCCCCACCCCGCTCCTCTTCTCCTCCGCTCCCCCCAGCTCCTTCTCCCCCCCACTCCTGCTCCAGTTCCACAGTCGACTCAGGAGACCGGTCCCTCTCCGGCGGCTAGGAGATCTCTTGCCAGTGCCTTTGCCTCGAGTCGCCTAGCGAGAGAGGGTCAGCCCTTCTTGCAGCCCCCTCTGCAGATTCAGACATCTTCCCTTGCAGCTATCCCCCGTGGTCTGACGAGCATTGACCTCGACGCCGTTGGGACTTCTTCAACTACGGGTTCACTCGCTTTCTCGACGATTCTGCAGCAGACCACGAGGCAGCCTGCTTCAAGGTCCATGCTTTGTTCCTCGCCGCTAGGGGGACAGAGGCCTTGGACTCAGCATTTGGTTTCTCCTTCCCCCTCTGTGGTAGGGCCGAGACAGAGTGGTCCCTGGACTCAGTGTTGGGATGGTTGCATACACAGGTTCTCGAGTTCTCTCATCACATGGGAGAACTTGGAGTTACAAATTTGTTGCAGACTTTGTGGCCATTGGCCAAGTTTGCGGTGACACCCCCAGACTCAGCAGGATGTAGGCACATTGTGGTGTACTTCTTTGCTGATACGCAGTGTTTGCCTTGCTATGTATACATTCATGAGGACTCTTGGACAGAGGAGGTTGCTTTACGCACGGCTCGCTCAGCTTGGGCTTGGGCTAGGCAGTCACTGCAGTCTCGCCTATCTAGAAGACGCTCGGATGCAGATTACTCCCCATCCAAGCAAGCCTCGAAGATAGCCCGTCTTGCTGCTGCGGCAGCATCTGTTCTCTCTCGCTCCCCATGAGGATCGTCTCATGGAACGTGCAAGGACTAGGTAAGCCCGAGTTTCAGCGACAGCGGGGCCGATTGCGTCAGAGCTTCAGCGTTGCCTTGTGGGAGGAGAGATTGATCTCCTTATGCTTCAGGAGCACCATCTGTTGAGAGCCGCATTCGACGATGTGGTCAGATTTTCCGTGGACGATATGATACCTTTTGGTCAGCTGCTTTTGGACATGGAGGCATCCAAGGTGGGGTATGTATGACTATTGCGGATTCATTGCAGCAGGCCATTGTGGGCAGAGGGATTATTGTGCCAGGCAAGGCTCAGTGGATTACTATGCAGGTTCAAGGTGGCCTTGTGGGCTTCCTGAACATCTATGCGCCCAATGTGGCGAGTGCTCGTGCAAAGTTTTGGTCACAGATTGTTGAGTCTTTGTCGCAGGCCGACCATTGGTGTGTAGGAAGGGACTTCAACATGTTGGAGGACCCTTCTGGCAGGATTGGAGGCAGCCATGCAACTGTGCATGGAGTCGAGTTAGCAGCTTGGGAGAGGTTGTGTATGACTTTGAGGGTTTCGGATACATGGCATCACTCTAGCTTTGTAAGGCCTCCAGCCAGTCTTGCCTTCTCTAGATCGGACCGCAGAGTGGGAGGAGTGACTCTATCGCGGATAGATTGCTTCTACACTAGTGACCACTTCAGTGACTTGGGGGGATCAGTGGGCATCTTGGCAGGGACATCCTTCTCGGACCATGCACCAGTGATCCTCACATTGGCAGACAGGCAGAGGAGTGGGAGCACGATGCTTCGCATCCCAGAGCGGGTCTTGTTAGACTCAGCACTCAGAGAGAGGGTAGAGGCTCTCTGGACAGAGGGCATGGACAGCCAGGTTCCACCTGCAGACAGAGTGGCCTTAGGCCTAGCTCAGCTTAGCCACTTTTTTCTCCAGGAGTCTCTAGCTCGTCGAGCTGCAGCGAGAGAGGAGGAGCAGCGTCTCAGACGAGGCATTGCTTCACTACAGAGGATGCAGGAGCAGCATCCAGACAGTCCATGGTTGGAGGAGCAGTTACAGCAGGCTCGACAGGAGCTTGCTAGCACAGAGGAGAGGCGTCATGAGTTTGCCTTTCACCGACAGGTATCTCAGTGGACTCAGGTGGGTGACAGAGTGACAGGTGCTTTTGTTGAGACAGTGGGACCTCGGCGCTCGCATGCCAAGGTCAATCAGTTGAGGAGACCCGATGGGTCAGTTGCTTGTGAGCCTGAGGATATGCGTGCAGTTGCTACTGACTTTTACCGTGAGTTACTGTCGGCTGAGCCCCAGTCAGAGCGGTAGGATGCATGCAGGGAGCAAGTTTGGGCATAGATGCCTTGTCTTGTGACAGAGGAGATGCGCCAGAGGCTAGAGATGCCACTTCAGCTTGAGGAGCTGCACACGGCTCTTAGGGCCCTCCCTCGTGGTGGCTGTCCAGGTGAGGATGGGTTGACTCCCAGCTTTTTCTTGGAGTATTGGGACCTGCTTGGCCCAGATCTTTGTAGTGCCTTTCAGTACATTTTGCACACAGGAGTGATACCTGATAGCATGAGTGAGGGCTTGATTTACCTCATTCCAAAGGAGGGTGGCTCCTTGGATGAGATTCTACAGTGGCGCCCCATCACCATCCTCAACTCAACCTACAAAATTCTTGCCAAGGCTCTGAGCTTGAGGATTCAGCCACTTTTGGAGAGCCTTATACATGGGACTCAGACAGGTTTTGTCAAGGAACGCAGTATCCTTGACAACATCTTCACTTTCTAAGAGGCTTCTGCCCTGGCACCGCTCCGTGGGGAGGACCTTGTGATTCTTCTTCTCGATTTTGAGAAGGCGTACGACAGAGTTGACTGGGACTTTCTAGAGGGCACTCTACGCAGGATGGGCTTCTCAGATGCTTGGATCAGAGGGGTGTCAGCTTTGTACAGACAGGCTCACAGTCAGGTGCTTTTGGCAGGAGGTAGAGGTGAGCGCTTCACGCTCACACGCTCGGTCAAACAGGGTTGTCCTCTTGCCCCTCTTCTCCTGTCCATCAGGAGAAAGCTGTTACATTGGAGCTCAGCATGACTTTCGTTGGCTGGTAGAGTAGTAGTTGCCAACCAGGTGTTGTTGGCGACTATGTGGTACATCACTTCTTGCTAGATCTTCTCGAGTTCTTGTATGAGCCAGGTAGAGAGGTTGATCAGGAACTTCCTTTGGTCAGGTCGTGACACTCAGATTGCCCGAGCCAAGGTGGCTTGGTCGGTCATCACACTTCCTTGTTCTCAGGGAGGGCTTGGGATCATTGATCCAGCACAGCAGAGCAGAGCCCTTCTTGGGAAGTTTGTAGTCAGAGAACTTCTTCCAGGAGAGGAGCCCTGGAAGAAGTTCTTGCTGCAGAGGCTTCGTGCCAGGGTGCGGTGCCTCAATCAGGGGGCCCTTGGCAACCTTCGACCAGATGGATCTTTACAGAGTTGCGCCGAGTTGGTTTGAGCAGGAGACTGGAGGACCGCTTCACTGTGAGTTTGCTTCGATCTTGGGAGCTCTTACGGCGTGGCCTGGAGCAGAGACAGCCGACGTGCACGGAGGAGCGCGTACGGCAACCCCTCGTCTGGAACCCCATGGTTAGCACTCAGAGAGGCCACTTGGTTGGTAGTCGGCCTCATGTTTCTTGGGATCCCATGGCAGCAGGTCCAACGCGCTCTCTAGGTGACTGGCTAGAGTTCACAAGTTTGTCAGAGGAGGTGCAGGTTTCCAGCTACAAGGCATGAGAGGGGTGCAGAGCATGTGTCAAGACATCACAGAGTCAGTTCCAGCTGAGTGGCTCACGCCTCTTGAGCCAGTAGCACCCCGGTGGATGGGAGCCTTCACACGACTGGAGGTTCTCATTTCAGTCACGGCCTTCTCAGAGTCTATCTCAGCCTTGTTCTTCGAGCTTCAGGGTGGGGGACGATTACAGTGAGTTGCAGTAGAGGCCCTGCAGGTAGCAGAGTGCTGTTTCCAGAGGATCCGAGTAGTGGGCATCTGTGGGAGGACCTACGTCATAGACCCTGACCCAGCAGTTCTTGAGACAGGACACTGGAGACTATGGGCTTGGGAGTGTTGTCCGCTAGCACGAGTACAGTGGGATCCTGGTGAGTGGCTATGGAGGGACCCCTTCTCTTCTACAGACCACCCAGGAGTCCCTTTCTTTCAGTACACTGTTCGACTGGGACGTCAGATACTAGCAGCACAGAGAGAGGCCCTCCCCGCTGCAGCACGTCATTGGCAGGAGGAGGGTCTCACAGTCGAGTTCTTAGCAGACTTTTGGGAGAGGTTGTGGGACTCTAGACAACCGAGGCGAGTCACCTTGTTTCAGTGGTTGGTCGCACATAGAGCCACAGCAATAGGGAGCAAGGAGCTGGCTAGTGCATAGTGGTCTCTCGGCCACATGTGCAACTTGTGACCATTTGGTGGAGAGTGAGCGTCACTGTCTTTGGGACTGTCCCTCAGCCCAGCAGGTGTGGCTACGAGTTCTTCGGCTGATGCCTGCTCTCTCCACGGCTCAACAGTACACTTGGGGGGCAGCTGCTTGGTCCACCCTCACAGGCCCGGCACTTCAGTTTGAGCTATCTTCCACCAGCAGGATGATAGTGATGCAGGGGGGACGTCCTACACTCCAACATGCTACAGAGCTTACTCCACAGGAGTGGTGCAGTGAGAGAGGAGTGTTGGGAGCTCATCAGTGGCCTGACACTTTGGTTCATCTGGCGGGCCCGCTGTTTCCGCATCTTTGAGGCTCGTCTTGTGCCACCAGCAGAGACTGTTCGTGACTTTTGACTAGAGTTGATCCATAATTTCAAAGGACAGCTTGAGGGACTACAGGGCAGCTCCGACCGCATGCGGGAGCGCCGCGAGGCTCTCCTTCGACTCTGGCGCCCTCGGCCTTTCTACACCATAGTCCAGGGGGGGCTCAGATGGCACTATTGTCCACCTGTGTGGCTCTTCCCTCCTCCCATCTCTTGATTTAGCCTCATTGTATATATGTTATTTTTTCATTGGGAGAGTCTCCCCATCATTCTTGTTGTAGCCCTCTCCTGCAGAGGTGGTTGTAGCCCTATGGGAAGTTTTCATTAACTAATAGAAGGATCTTTTTCTCGGAAAAAACAAAAAAAAGGCAGCAGATCGCCATCGTCACTCGCGATTTGAAATTGAAGGAGAACGATTGGGTGCTCTTACGTTTTGAGAAGGCACACCTGAGAAAGAAAAAGGAAAAGGAGAGGCTTTTTCCAAAGCTTAGTATGTGATACTACAGACCTTTCCAGATCTCCGAAAAGATAACTGATGTCTCCTTCCGACTAAAGCTTCCCGACGCTTGAAGGATTCACAATGCTTTTCATGTGAGTCTCTTGAAGCCTTTTAAAGGCGATGTGCCCAAAGATGGGGAGCCTCATGAGCAACCCGAAGTAGAAGAAAACGAGATCCTTGTTCTCGAACAGATATTGGCACATAAAGACATAAAGATTAAGGGTAAAGTGATAAGGCGGTTCTTGGTTAATTCAAGTACTATCCTGCATTGGATACGAAGTGGATGGAGGAGGACCTAGCAGATCCTCCTCGGATTGTGAATCTTTACCTTGAAGCTTTTGGTTTAGCATAGTCTATTCCAAATGGAATCCTGAATTCAGCTTTGCCGCATATCTGGTGCAGCAGGTATGCACAAGAGGGGAGTTACTCCACTCCTTTGTCAATAGATGCCTCGGTTTTTGATACTAGAGTCACTGATGTCTCTTTGAGCTTCAGGGATACTGAGAGCTGACAGTATTTTGTTGTAATGACTTTATGAACTGGAATTCCTGATGATATGATACTGATTTGTTCTTGACTTGTTTAAGTGCAGGAACTGATAGACGAAATGAATGCAGCATTTTGGTATGAATGATCTCGATAGACATGGTTGCAATAGAGATTAGTCAATCGGCCATCTATGACATCCTCCTAAGTGGATCTAGATGCGATTGCTAATAGCATTGCCGATAAATCATAGTTTGAGATCCGAATGAATGTTGAATGTATTTGTCATGTGATGTCGTGTGATATGACTATCGATTTGGTACATGTGCCAGATGTGTGTTCCTAGTGCGTCGGTACTAACAGTCAGTGTCTGCTAAGACAGTTTATGGCTTCTGTCTGTTTTGCAGGCGTAATCGAGGGCGACTACAATGCTTTCAAGAAAGGGGTATGTCACAAACTGGTGACGTGGCTACCCATGGTACACAAACACCTGCCCGGCTGACTATTGCAGATTTCTGAAATGCTCATGTGACAGGCAACGTACGGACATTTCCGGATATTGCGGCGCAGTTCATGGGAACTGTACGGATATGTTGACGTGTCAACTTGCGTACGGAAAAGCAGTGTACGGCAGATTCTTGGCTACTGCTTTATTCTACGCAAGAGGAAGATAGAGAGAGAGAGAGAGAGAGAGAGAGAGAGAGAGAGAGAGAGAGCTTTTATTTCACTGCTTTATTTTTACAAGGCTTTTTATTCACAGCTTCTGGGGCTTTGCTTTCAGCATCCCTTGTAAACCTATATAATAGTGGCTTGGGCTCTCACTTCTCAAAGCATCTGGACGCAGAGTCTCAGAGTGAGTCCCGACCACTCCCTTGTACTTTGAGTTGCAGATTAATACAAAAAGAAATACCGAAAGGGGCGCCAGTCTTAGGGGCCAATATCTCTAGGCACGGAACTCCGTCGGGCCAGTGTCGAATCAATTGTCAACTGTGAACTGTTTTAAAGTGAATTCTTGTGGTGTCACGGTAGAATCTCGACTTGGAGTGTCCACCGATTATTCATGGTTTGAGATTTGGAATGATATTTGAATGTGATTTGTCATGTGATGTCCTGTGATGTGACTATCGATTGGTACATGTGCTAGATGTGTTGTTCTTAGTGCGTTGATACTAATAGTCACTGTCTGCTATACTGTTTATGGCCTCTATCTGTTTTGCAGACGTAAACGAGGGCGATTACAATGCTTTCAAGAGGGGGGTATGTCACAAATGGGTGACGTGGCACTACCCCGGATACACACAGACATGGATGAGACTCACACGCACGTAGCACACAGTATGGAAACCCCCGGATTTGCGCTAGCTACTACTGACGTGGCATCCGTACGAAAATCCATGAATTTGCGCCACAAAATCCGCTAACATGCTGACGTGACATGCGTACGGACAACAATACGGAATTCCTGTTTTTGCGCTGGTTGAAATCTATGCTGAGATGTTTTTGGGGCAACTATTGGGCCAGTTGCTTTATTTTTGAAAGCTTTTAAGCTTACTGCTTTTGGGACTCTCCTTTTGAACATCCCTTCTAACCAATAAATAAGTGGGCAGGGCCTCACTTCTCAGAGCATCTGAACGCAAAGTCTGAGAGTGAGAACCCTCCCACTCTTTTGTACTTTGAACACAGATTAATACAAAAAGAAATACCGAAAGGGGGGCGCTAGTCTTTGGAGCTATCTCTAGGCACGGTACTCCGTCGGGCCGTGTCGAATCAAGTGTGAATTGTGAATTGTGAACTGTTTTGAAGTGAATCTCTGCTGTGTCGCGGTAGAATCTTGACTTGGGGTGTCCAAGTTTGTTACACCCCCTAATGCTCTGCTTATCATACTATTCGGACACAGATAAATTCCCAAGTTACACTAGAAAACTTTACCCGTACTATTTTTTGATAATTAATTACTACCAAATGTATAAGTTCATAAATTCATTCTGTGTGCACAAAAATCATTTTCATATTATTTGTAGCCGTAGCTAAAATATTACAGGAACCAGTCCTCCTTTTGTCTTCCCTTTCTCTGCTTGCTCATCTGCCACTTTCGAACTCTCTAATTTGTCCTCAACCTGCCTCTTTGGTGCTCTATTAGGCACTTTGCACAACTCTGTCCTTGCTCTTCACAACCATAACATTAAACACTTGCCCGCCTTATAGTATTTTGCACCCTACGCTTCTGATAACTTCGGGCTTGTGGGTTTCCTCTTTTGCTACTTGCCCTTCATTTTGCTAGAATTGTATCCAGTTGCGGTGGACATTGGCTTGTCCGAAAAATACGTAAGTGCCAACGTGCATTCCAACTCCTTCCTTGGCATGCCCCATAGGCCTTTGTGAATTTCCACAAGTTTGTCGGTGCTTCCACCATGTCTAGGCATTACCCTACTGATAAGACACCACTCTTCGTACTATAAAGTGTTCGATGAAACAGCTTCTCGAAAAGACGATGCCAAACCGCTGTATGAATGCAAGGGCTTAATGGGTGTCCTTATGCCTTGAAAAGATGTCAAACTTGAGTGCTTGCCCACCCTCCTCGAAATCCTTGGCCTTCTTGCCTTATTTCTCAAGTTGGTCAAATTGATTCAGATGGCGTATGTCTTCGCTTCTTCCCATACATCGGCTTGTCAAACAGAACTGTCAGAATGCTTGCAGTGCTTTCTAGACTTTTTATGGGATCTTCTTTTCTTGCTTTTCTTGTTCTTCTGAGACTTTCTCCGCTTCCGATGCTTCTTGTCCTCTTCACTGGAGTCAAAGGAAGAGGAACTCTCTAAATTGTCAGATGATGACAACGATGAGCTGGCATCATCCTCAAAGTGAACATGCTTCTTAGGTTTGCTTGCTTCTTCAATAGTACTTTCGAAAAAATAGTCGGGATAGTCTGTTGATCGTCACTTCTTCCAAGAAGTCTCTTTAGTCTTCACCAATTTATTGACCTTATGCTCAAGCTCAAGAGTATCGTCAAATTCTTCTTGTGAGTACAGTTTTGATTATTTGCATGTAACGGGTTAGGCACCACGTGCCAACGAAAAAGAACAAATTGAACAACTTTTAAGCACTTCAAATAACACTAAACTAAAAGAGATGCACGACATATGAGACGAGGGGGCGACGGAGTTCCACCCCAAGAGAGCATTAGCCCCAAACCCTGGCGCCCCTTTTGATATTCTTTATATTGCTTCAACAAGGTACAACTCCCATGGCTATGCTCTATGTCTCTCGCAGGTAAACTGCAGCGAGCCCATGGGTCATATTTAAAAGCCCTTGGCTTCTAAAAGCACCTTACATGAAAAGCATTGAACCCAAAAGCTTCTCATCCAAAAGCTACAGCCAAAAGCCATCAGTTCGATTTGCGAAAATCCGTACAGCTGCCACGTCATCGGTCAACGCAAATTGCAGGTAATCCATACAGCTACCACGTCATCAGTTTTTAGGCAAGGGTGTTTGTGTGTATGCGTCTGGCTTTATTTATTGTCCTGTGTCACGTGGGACATCGTCCGAGTTGGTGGAAACTCTTCTTTAAAAATAGGCCACTCAGCGGCAAAGTTGGTAAAACTTCTTCTGTTGCTGTTACTTCTTCTTCTACTTCTACTCTTAGGGTTTAGGCCCCTCAGCCGAGATCTACAAGTTGGCTCCATTCTTCAGTGGCTTGACACGTCAACAGTTTGTGACATTTCCAACTTCTTGACAAAAGAGTAATCGTCCATGATTACCGGATATTTGCAAAACAACTCAGGTTAACTCAAATTCGGAGGGTCATTCCGAGGGACATCCTCATAGACAATCAATTTTCTCATTCCAAATCGGAGCTCTTTATATCTTGGATCGTTGACTTTCCAAAAAATCTCATCCAGTAAGGAGTATATTCTCATTCCAGATCGGAGCTCTTGATATTCTGGTGTAGCAAAATTAGCCATCACACCCAAATTGCGCCGATCTCTAACGGGTGTCTCGATGCACTAATTTTGCATACCCAAGCAATCTCACCTAATTAGGAATATTTGTCACAAGGCGGGCTCCACGTGCCAATAGAAAAGAACAGACTGAACAACTTTAAGCACTTCAAATAACAACTGAATTGAAATGGAGAGAGAGAGAGAGAGAGACGACACGCAACACGGAGTGGCGGAATTCCACCCCAGAGAGTATTGGCCCCAAACCTTGGCGCCCCTTTCGGTGTTTCTTTATATTGCATCAACACAGTACAAGCCGGTACTCGAGACTCTGCACCTTCGTACTTAAGCATGCCAGAGAATGAGCCCTAGCCTCATATTTAAAGGCCCTTGGCTTGAAAAGCAGTTATAGTAAAAAGCCTTTAAAACTCAAAAGCTTCTAGTTCAAAAGCAAAGCCAAAAAGCTGCCAGCGCAATTTACGGAAATGCGTACAACCTGCCACGTCATTAGCCAACGCAAAACGCGAAAATCTGTCTACTGCCATAGGGTTAGGGTTAGGGTTCTACAGTTTTAGGATTAGGGTTTCCAAAATTAGGGTTTGCAAGTTTTAGGGTTAGGGTTTCCAGCATTAGGGTTTCAATAGTTAGGGTTTCTTACAAAAATTAGGGTTTAGGCCCCTCGGCCACTTCTGTACGTTGACTCCATTCTTTAGGCTTTGACAAATCAGCAGTTTGTTACATTTCTCCTTCTTGAAAGAGAGTAATCGTCCGCGAATACAACATACCTACAAAATAACTCAAGTTAGTTCAAAAAAATTTCCGAGGGTCATTCCGAGGGACATTCCGAGGGACAATCAGTTTGCTCTTTTTATTAAGGAGTTAGCTTCTCCTTTCTGCTCTTTTGATCAAGGAGTTAGCTTCTCCTTTCGGTTGTTTTGATCAAGGAGTTAGCTTCTCCTTTCTCCAAATCGGAACTCTTGATATTCCGGCGTAGTAAAATTAGCCATCACATCCAGACCGTACTGATCTTCCACGGGTGTCTTGATGCACTAAAATTACATACCCAGGCAATCTCATCCAATTAGGAATATTCAGTGGTTGGCACATCACAATGCAACACAAATGCTCACATATGCATGTTACAAGACATAGAAACATAAAGCTGCCCGATGAACACTCCTCCCGCATAACCTAACAAGGTCTGGGCCAAGAGATATTCAACGACTCCCTCATCACTCCTCCCGCATAACCTAAAAAGGTATGGGCCAGGAGATATAGAGGCCTTTTACAACCAAACGCCCCCCAGACGGTGCTGAGAGTAACCACTGCTCAGACTTCTTAATACTCCTCCCGCATAACCATCCAAGTCCGGGCCAGGAGTCACAACAACAATTATTTTACAAGCATACAACCAAATCAACGAAACGCTCCCCAGGAATCGGCCTGCGTCGTTCCGAGGTTCAAACAATACCAAAACAGTATATCTCACTTCTCCACCCGGGAGTAAAATCACCAATCATTGAAACCAGTATTAAACCAGAGTCAAACAATTCAAATCGGCACCAAAACAGGTTCAAAACAAATACCATCCATTTCAAACAAAGTTTCAAACAATACTTTCGTAAACAAAGTTCAAAAGTATCTAACTATAAAACAACTAGAGAGTTCATTCAGGATTTTGTTCGGACAACCGAACTTTGAGGACGACTTGCTTGCTCTTCTGCATCACAGTGATGGTTCGGTTCCGGACTTGGAGAGTCGCATCATTCTTGTCATGCCAAGGCATGCCTAATAGAACATCACAATTGTCCAACTTCATAATGTGGAAATCAGCTTTTCCATGATAATCTTAAATAGTCACTGGAAGAGCACCAATGAGCGGTACTACTTTCTGAGTTTTCCCTGTGGCTAGCTCACCTTCAATTTCTCCACCCTCTGCATCATAATCAAAGTGCATCTGCTTTAAGAATTCTGGATGGATAAAAGTCTTTGTAGCTCCGGGGTCAAAGAAAATAAGGGCTTTGAAACCATTGACTTTGCCATATGCTCGACACAATTCGTTCGTACTCTCAAGGCATATGCCATAAATATCAGGAACTAGTCCAATAGCGGGTCTAGCTCTCTTAGCAGGAGGTGGCGTTGGGGTTCTGTCGACCGTTGGTGCGGGCGTCGGCTCCTCTGGTCTATCAGTGCGTTTGGGACAATTAGAATGATTATGCCCTGTTTGAAAACATCTAAAGCATCGGCCTTCTTGTAGTAAGGTGTCTCGTTGTTGAGGCGTCAAACGAAGTCTTTGCGGTTGATTTTCACGAGACTCTCGAGAATTTGTTCGTTGTTGCCGAGAGTTGTGGTTAGTGGCCGGAGATTCTTCTGTGGTAAACTCTAGCTTTCCCTTCATCAGTTTGTAGCCGGCCGCGGCATGGTCCATAAGTTCTTGCATGGTAGAGACTTGCTTGGATAGACAATATTCCTGCAATGGTGATGGTAGTCCAATGGTGTATCGCTCGCATTGGGCCTCCAAGGGAACAGATCTAAAGGACACCGGAAGGCACACATTGAGAAACCTTTGGTTATATTCGTCCATGGTTTCAATGGCAACTGGCAAGCATTTTCAAGTTGCCCCATTCTCCCAAAATCCGCACTTCAAACATAGAAGTCATGTAACTACGTGCAAAAACTGTCTTGAAAGCTTGCCAGGTCCTTGGAGCATGCGGTTGTGTCGCGATTGAACTCCACCATTGCATAGAATATCGTTAAGAAATCCCGCTGCTCGAGAAATCTTGGATTCTTCTGTATAGTTCCCTAAAGCATAGATGTTGTCGAATTGTTGTAGGAACTGCGATGCTTTCTTGCGATCTTTCACCCCGGAAAAAGTGAAAAATTTGACTGTCGTGCCACCATCTTTGAAATCTTTGGGTTGGTTTGGCGCATATCCCGGGTATGGATAATAAGGGTATCCATATGGGCTCCAACCATTGTAGCCTGGTGGCGGCGGTGGTGGTGGAGGTGGGGGGAATGGCTGTGACAAAGGCGGTTGCACTGGATCAGGGTCAGATGGCTGCACCATATTCTTGAAGACTCCCCCGATCGGGACAGACGGCTGAGAAGGTTGCCGGTTGGAAGCTCTCGTACTTTCTGGTGCCGGAGGAGGAGGTACCACCTGGGGCATCAGAGGGGGCAACATGTAGTCAAAAATTGTTGAAAACCTTGCAGCATTGGAAGATTCTGCTGAGGATGCCATGAAAGAATGTCGTGAAGCTCGTTGAGCAGAAACTGCAAATATTCTGCTGAATCCATGAATTCCAAGTATTGGGTTCTTAATTGGCTTATGCCCTGTAAGACACTACGGTAAAGACGAGAGCGCACCCAATGCGCGATGAAGTAAGGGTGGGAGTGGCTAGTAAGTCCGGGTTGGAGGGCGAAGATATCCTCAAATAAAGCTCTATCTGCTCTTTTGTGGGACCGGTATGCTTTCAGAAAAGCACACGCCTTATGCTTTGATACCATTGTCACAAGGCGGGCACCATGTGCCAATAGAAAAGAACAGACTGAACAACTTTAAGCACTTCAAATAACAACTGAACTGAAATGGAGAGAGAGAGAGACGACACGCGCACGGAGTGGCGGAATTCCACCCCAGAGAGTATTGGCCCCAAACCTTAGCGCCCCTTTCGGTATTTCTTTATATTGCATCAACACAGTACAAGCCGGTACTCGAGACTCTACACCTTCGTACTGAAGCATGCCAGAGAATGAGCCCTAGCCTCATATTTAAAGGCCCTTGGCCTGAAAAGCAGTTATAGTAAAAAGCCTTTAAAACTCAAAAGCTTCTGGTTCAAAAGCAAAGCCAAAAAGCTGCCAACGCAATTTACGAAAATCCGTACAACCTTCCACGTCATCAACCAGCGCAAAACGCGGAAATCTGTCAGCTGCCTTAGGGTTACGGTTAGGGTTTCTGCAGTTTTAGGGTTAGGGTTTCCAAAATTAGGGTTTGCAAGTTTTAGGGTTAGGGTTTCCAACATTAGGGTTTCAACAGTTAGGATTTCTGGCAAAAATTAGGGTTTAGGCCCCTCGACCACTTCTGTACGTTGACTCCATTCTTTAGGCTTTGGCACATCAGCAGTTTGTTACAATATTCACTGGTTGGCACATCACAATGCAACACAAATGCTCACATATGCATGTTACAAGACACAACGAACAACGTCGTTGAGCACTCCCACGAGACAGACGGTCGGCGATATGAAGCTACTCAACGGCTACCTCGTCACTCCCCCCACAAATAACCTAAAAAGGTCCGAGCCATAAGCTCAAGGGACCAATAAAACCAAACGCTCCCCAAACCACACCATGCATCGCTTGGAGGAATGCACCAAGAGTAAATCACCAAGCATTAAAACCAGAGTCAAACAATTCAAATCGGCACCAAGACAAGTTTAAAACAGATATCATCCTTTTTAAACAAATTCCAAACATGATCACCAAACAAGTTCTCAAACAAAATTCAAAAAACTACTAAATCAAACTGAAAAAGCATTTTGGCTCGAAAGTCGCCTCAGCTTCCATCTTGAAACTTGTACCAAATTAAGGTTAGTTTCCTTTTATCAAATTGTGGCCGACCGCAACATGGTCCATAACCTCTTGAATATTTGAAACAGGCCTTGACAGTCAATGTTCCTGTGATGTCACGAAAACTAACTATGCAAAACATCAAGACAATTTCCAAGTAAAACATCTGCGGCACTGATCTAGAGATTCGCTAACTGGAACAGTAATGAAAAGCATTTTGCAAAGGTCTTCAATGGACATAAACTATAAAAATGCTCAAAAAAGCTAAATACCCAACATTCATATACATTAGCTGTCAAACACTGCAAATGCTGCAAGCTTTGACTCAAAGCTCAGCTAGTCATTATACACGTTCTGACATTTCCACCAATAAAACAGTATTGCTATTTTATATACTATGTCAAACCAAAGAAATAAGACTTTCCACAAATTTTTTATATTATCAGACTTACAACCAAAGATTGGATTTTATTACCTCCTGAACTTGATGCCAATATGAGCAAAGACTCTCTAAGGGATTAACTGATAGCAATATTCACATAAAAAGATCACATACCCTGACAGACACTTTACACCTACATACTTGATTGTGAGCCCATAACATAATGAGCGAGTTTCCACATCCACTTACTTGGAATTGAAGACACATCGTATACTATGTAGCAGCTCTATAGCTTATAAAACAAAAAAGAATGCCCTGTACACTTCTTAAAAAGAAGGCGACTCCTCGATATGCACAATAGTAAACAACAGTGAACTTCAAAACTATTTGCAAGCAATCATTACATCCTGCACTGTTTGCTTATTGAACTAGTAATCCCCCCATGGACACAAGTAAACGATGCAAGAAAGTCTACAAATGAAGATTAAATACCTGTTGATTGATCGGCGCGCCACCGTATGCCACTACTACTCTCAAGCCAGTTCTGAAAGCAAATTTTTTAGCTTCTTCATGGATCTGTTCTTAAACCATTGGAGCAAAAGAAAGTGGTTGCTCAGTAATAGTGCTGATCAAAACTCATAAAAGCGTACCACAAAACATGGCATACCTGCATTGACAATTCCCGAGTTGGCGAGAGTATGAGCGCAAGGGGAAAAGCTGTTCTACTACCTCGAGGGGGCCTGGTAACAGGGGGGCCATTTAAGATGCCTGCTATAATGGGGAAGCAAAAGGCTGCTGTTTTTCCTGAACCTGTTTGTGCACATGCCATTAGATCCCTGCCTGCCATTGATATAGGAATGGCATGCCTCTGCACAGGCGTAGGTTTCACATATTTGCACCTCTTGATGTTCTCATTTACAGCGGGTCCAAGGTCTATACCTGCGAATGTATTGACTGGTGGAGGCACATTCTCCCCACTGGTTTCAACAGGAATGTCCTCATACGCATCAAAGTTGATGCCTGTATTTTCTTGCTCAAAGAGCTTTTCATCAGTGGAATCATCATTTGCAAAAGGGTTTACTTCTCTATCTCTATGGGTTCCCCAGCTCGGTTTATTGCCCCAGCTGCTCCCCGCACCTGCACCTGTGGGTAGGGGGCGCACAGGAGTATTAGCATAGTTGGCGGTTGTATTGGCATAGTTCGCAGTTGTATTGGCATAGTTTACCACTGGAGTAGGATACGTGCCAGCAGCATAGTTCCCTCTTGCTCCACCGCCACCCCATGCTCCGCCACCTGTGCGAGGACCAGTAGATCCTACCAAGCTTGGAGGAGCAGGCTGCTGTGCCTGAGGAACAAATTCTGGAGCTGAGGCCTGGGGAATGCCCCCCTGCTGCCTCCTGAGGTGGGGGGGCACGTAGGAAGAGCGTGGGGGCACGCGAGACTCACTGTTGTTGCTGTTGTTGTTGCTGTTAAGGGGAATGTTTGAGTTTGTGTGGGCGCTTGTGTTGTTGGCAGCTACATGATCAGCTGCCAAGCTATCAGCCCACGATGATTGCATGCTTCGGAAAAGATCCTCCCGTGTCTTCCCAAACCAGATCTTGGCGAGACTGCTGATGCTGCTGGTAACGGCGAAGTTAAACTCGATTTGTCTGTGGACGTAACGCTACTTCTGCGACCTTGAAACCCTAAATCCTGCTTGTAAGCGTACTACGGCAGCTGCTCCACGCTCCCGCTTCATAGAGTCCCTTAAATCTCACTTAGCGAATAATAAGATGTCAGTATAAATCATACTTTTAGCAAGGTCGAGGCAGAACATTGTTCCGACTACAAACTTACAAAGAATGTTAAACTAAAGGGTAAGGGTATTTGCCCACACGGGTTACAGTTATAAGTTATCCCCTCCATCCTCCACTACTTCCATCCTCCACTACCTGGTGTAATTAGGCTGGGTTCAGACTTAACCGGCGGAAAAAACAAGCCTTCCTAAATGTGCCACCGCCTAGTGTGAACAATGTGGAGGAGGAAAAGTGGAAAAGTGAAGGGGGCTGAGAGAGGCCATCAACTCTTCCGAGGGGAGGGGGGTCGGAAGAAAAATGGAGGGCCCGGCGGAAGAGTACCTCAACTCCAACCAATCAAATTTCGCCATGGAAGATCGATGCCCCTTTGCATTTTTCTTTCGCCGCCTAGTCTGAACCCACCCTTAGAGTTTGGGAACCTTACCCCCTCCCTTCCTTGTGTGTGTGCTTGATGAGAAATCCCCATCAAGTGTCACTTCTTTCCACTCTAACAATTAACCCCTCCCGTGGAGACCCAAGGTCATCTACAGCAGACAAAGGCACTTCCTTTCATTGAGCAAAATTTAAAAAAGCAAAACGAGACAAAGGGCAATCTAAATACTAACCTCTATTTTGTGTGGTTGTGGTACAACTTTTAAATTACATGGGATCCAAATCACAAGTGACTGCTAAATAAGTTGATGAAAGGAAGCAAGAGTGTAATCTTATATCTATTCATATATATTTTGCCTTGAGTGAACATGCCTCCATTCGAACACAACAGAGAATTGACTTCAAGAAGACCCGTCTCGACTTCCATAACCAAACGAGATGCCACTACCTTGGAATCCCGATTGTTTCTTTGAAGCCATTAGGAGATATAAAGCCACTAGTCAGGCTAAAAGACAAAAGTAAAATTGGGTCTTATAAGACTTCGAGACCAAGAATCAAGTTCGAAATAAGCAGACTGTCCTCCCAGCATACCATCCGACTAGTAGAGTGTTCACTCAGGGCATGTAAGCAAGACCTAGCAAGAGGCACTAGCATATACCATGATCGTGTACAAAGGTAGGTGGTTGAAGAGTGTTGAGATGCTATAGTAACTATGTATGCAAAATGTAGTGAGCTTGGTAAGACAAAAGCATTGCTTGACATACATCATAGGAAAGATATCGTTACATAGACTGCTCTGTAGGGACAAAACCATTGTGCTTTACATTGTTTTGAACAAATGTAGCATGAGGGGGTCCTTGTAGATGTGGTGACATTTGTCAGTGCTTAAAATGTTTTAAAAGTTGTTGATGGCCAAACAAATCCATGACCAAAATGGTAGGGGTTGTTACAAAATGATGGTATCTTGGATAGTGCGCTCGTTAGTACATATGCCAAAAACGATGGGTGCTTCTCATTGCAATAAGCAAGAAATCTCACTCCAAACATAGAAAAAAACATTGTAGAGCGATATGGAACAGAGCAAGACTATACTCAAAGTGATATAATAGACTTCATACCTGACGAAAGCCCAACTAAACTCATAGGACCAATACAGACTCTCATTGGTAGCACACTCAAGTCCAAGCCCAGGACTCATGTGTACAATGGGGGTGTCGAGGCTCCAACTGTGTAGGGAGAGTGCAGGTGTGTAAGTGTTAGACTAAAACACAAGACTCTAGACTCAGTGACTCATACGATGCGTCCGTATCCCAAACATAAAGGGAAGCCAGTGGCAAACACAAAAATCTAGCTATGCCTATCTCTGAATTTTGGTGGCAATGAGTTGGCCATGGTGTCCTCCAGACCTCCATGGCCATGTGTCACTGCCCAGGTGAGAGTCCACCTAGTGTGAACCAAAGGCTAATTGTAAACATATTCCAAAGCCAACTGAAATTGTTGTCCAAATCATGTGACATTGTAGCCTGCTAAAGGTTGCCCACCACAAAACCATTCACCATCTCGAAGACTGGTGGTATAGCTAGCTACTAACTCTGCAAGTAAAATCGGTGATATGTACTATGGAAAATGGTGAAAAAAAACCATCAAAAAACTAATGCTCCAATGATGTAGAAGGGCGATGTGGAGATGGGGACCATGCATATAGGGAGAATTGGGGTGAAATTTTGGATGAGGGTACATTTGACTGGACTTGTCGGCCCCATAAGCAGCAGGTGGAGGGGAGGCAACGTGAGAGGCAAAGGGGGGGGTGGCTAATAGCTTGGAAAATCAAAAAAAGGAGAAGCATAATATGACAAGTTTGGCTATGAGAAAGCAATTGAACGTGCATGAGCGCATAAAGGACCCACATTAGCGATACTGGAGGGAGCTCTTGGACATAGGAGAGCTCATTGGTCTCTCTAAGTTGCATGTGTAGAGTTTGGACTACACTTTTGAGATCTTTCCCTGTCTATTCAAAATTCTAATGCAATCCTAGGACTACACAATCAATACATCTCTCTCCATGACTCGTTGATGGCTGCTCCTAACCTCCCTTTGCATGCTTTCATACATTATACCATGCAATCTGTGAGTGCCCTGTAATGTGAGTTGCACATTCGCAATTGCCTAAATGGATTTTCTATCGATTTCTAGAAGCTTGTCAGCCTCAGACAACAAGTTATGATATTGGTCCCCTTGCCATGAGGTAGCTAATGTAGTAGTAGGCATGTTGGTAGTAGGAGGCACTAGTTGACTAAGAATAGGAGCAACGTTAACCTATGGCCGAGCGACGGGGATGGTGACGATGGGTGGGGGGAAAGTAGAGGTTGCCCCGGAAGTCCTCCCTAGGGAAATCAAAGGAGTTGTAGTGAGGAGTGGGACCTCAAAAAAATTGACCTGAGATTCGAAGAATGGCAATACCAATAGGTCCGTTAGGATCTCTTATCACTTGAGCTTTTTTGTGCGTGGTATCTTTCCCTAGTGGCCTCTTGGATGTACCCTACCTAGCAATATATTCATCTCCCTGTGTTTGAGTGCACTTTGCACATGTAGCATACTCTAAACCACCCAATTCAAAATGGGGGCTGCATAGCAATTAAACTTTTCAACATTTTCTTTTCTTTGTGTCTAGAACTGCTTTGCCCTGTCTTGCATTGCCTTGAAAAGCATTTGGTGAAACAAATATGGCCGACAATGGCAATGGCAATGATGGTGCAAATTTTCTTCCAAATATGCCTCCTTTGACAGCTTTTCCAAACTTGGCACATAATTCTACATATTTTTACTGCTAACAGAGGGAGACTATTGCTCAAATGGTAGTTGGTGCTCTTTATTACGAGTGAGGACCATTACAATAATGGCAATGAATATCATTGAGATCAATTAGCAAAAACTATCATAGGTGACAAACTCATTCAAAAAAAAAAAGTTGTCATGAGTGAATTTCACATTTGCATATAGTTCCTTCATGCGTAGATTGTTCATGTTTCAATTAGATACATACGCAAAACACCCAATGAGCTTTCAACATCAAAATCTAGCTCTGTAATCCTTTGTCTGCATCGAAAAAGAGACAGACTCAGTCTGTGGGGCTGCATGGTGCAAAGAGCCTGGCCAAGACTTGTCACTACGAGTGGCACTTAGTGGTTGGAGATACAGAAGCACTCCTAGAGCACTCAACTTGTGTAGCTTGCACGGGGTCGTTGCGCATGCATGTTTTCTCCAGCTGTCTCTCATCAAAATATGTGCAAGTGATAGGACCTTGCTGCATTATAAAAGAGTTTTGCCTCTATAGACTTTATTTTTTAAAAATCCACGTAAGATATTTTTTAAATTTTCTTCGTTAAGGTGAGGGGGCGAGAGGACAATTTGGTGAGAAGGCGAGAGCTAGGAGCAAGAGGGCAAGTAGGGTGTGAGAGGATGAGAGCAAGGGAGGGGTGAGAGTTCTAAGGTTGAGGGGGCAACGGGATGGCCAAGGGCAATGGGGATAAGGGACGAGTTGGCCTGGGAACAAAGGATCGGGGATAGGGCAAGGGTAGGGGCAAAAGGGCAAGGGAGCTTAGGTGCGTGAGGGCAAGGAGGATAGGAGGCTGAGAGGTCCAAGGGGCAAGAGGCTAGTGGACAAGAAGGCCAAGGGTGAGAGAATGAGGGAGAGGGGACAAGGAAGTTGTGTCAAGGCAAGATCATGAGGTTAGAAGGGTAGGCTAGAGAGGCAGGGTTTTAGGCCAGATAAGTGTTATCATATACATGTGGGAGCGATGTGTGTGAAAACACTTAGGATCGTCGGGGCATTTTTTCCCTCAAAAGGAGGGTTTCCCCCCATGCATTGTATATACGCCCATCACTCTAGGGCTAACTTATCTTCCCATTGCACACTAAGCAATATTTCTCTTTGTTGTGTGACTTGAGATTCTTTGTCTTCTCCAAGTTGTGTGTGTTTTGCTACAACCCTATTTCCAACAATTGGTATCGATTAAGGTTGCATCCTCCTAAGCTTAGTACCTAGCATCGTAAGCACATGCCTGCTCATTTTTTTCAAATTTCAGTGAGCTTTGGTGAGTGTCAGCAGGTCGACAAATACTTCTGGAAAGCTTGTAGAGCCAAGTCTGCTCAGAATTTCTATTTGGGCTCATTTCGGCCAATATTTCCACTACAGATAGTACTGCGCGAACTTTTTTTTTCCTTTTGTGCAGAATTTTCATCAATGCTATTGTTTGCATAATAGGTCCCGTACAATTTTCTTTGGGTTGTACTACATATCAGGTGGTAGTCTCGCCTCATTTCTCCTCTTTTCGGGTAGTTTTCTCATCAAGTGCAGGCACTCGCCATGGCTGACAACAACATAGAGGTGTTCAAAATGTTTATTGGTGATGATAGTTGGATGGGGACAATTACCCAATGTGGGCTTACATGATGCAACATGTTCTTGTGTCAAAGGGCGTTTGGAATGTTGTGCAGGGCATTTATGTACGTCTTGGTTCTGTGGATACATACGATGTTGAGGATGTTGCAGGTTTTGGTGGTAGGGTTGTTGCTGCCAGAGTTATTTTGCTTATGGCTAATCAGGCTCGTTAGGATGTTATAGATGCGCAGGCTCATACATTGATTGCATTGTCTTTGTAGTGCACTATTACTCCTCACATTTGTTCAGCTAAATATGCAAAACATGCTTGGGATATTACAACTCGCCTTTATGCAAGTCGCAATGAGGTTAAAATTGCAATGCTACGTAAAGAGCTAGAATCAAAGATTATGCATGAGGAAGATGACATGGAAACTTTCCTTGCTGGTATCAAGGGTATAAATGAGCAACTCATTTTTGCAGGTGAAGTTATTTCAGACAGTTCCCTTGTGCAGACTGTTCTTGATGCTTTGCAAGATTCTTACTAGACTTTTGCTAGTACTTGGAGACTTATGACCCAAGGAAATCTGTTGTTGTCAAGTTTGATGCATTATGCACATTACTGTTGCAAGAGTCACTTTCAAGAAAGAACATGGCTAAACAACATGCAGTTGAGCAAGCTTTTATTGCTACTCAAAGAAAAAGTGGTAATAGCAATGTAGCCACTTCTCATGGTGCTTTTGCGAGTGGAAAATCACTTGTTTCTAATGCTTCTGCTAGCAACATTTCATGTAGGAACTATGGTGAAAAGGGCAAAAAGAAGATGTGTTGCCATTATTGCAAGGCTAATGATTTCTTGATTAAGAAGTGTCCTAAATTGAAGGCAAAGGAGGCCAAGAAGAAAGAGGCTAGTTTTACTACAAGTGCAGCTATTATAGAGTCTTCTGTGAAAGAAGATTGTGATGTTGATGTGGATGCAGAGTGGGCATTTAGTGCAGAGTGCACTTATGATCCTTCTATCCATGATGCATGTATGTTAGTTATTGCGGATTCTCATGTGTGGTACTTTGACAATGGTGCTACAAAGCACGTTACATCACATCGTGACTTGTTTACCTCTCTCAAGGTTGTCCCTTGGGGGAATACAATCACTTGTGCCAACAATGTGTCTTATCTAGTATAAGGAGTTGGAAATATTATCTTAACTACTACAAATGATAGTTCTTTCACACTTGTTGATGCACTTTATTCTTGGATCAAAAATAACCTTTTGTCTGTATCTACACTTGCTAGACTTGGTCTTGCTGTCAAATTTGTGGATGACAAATGTACAATTTATGATCTAATGAAATTGTTGCATCTGGCATGTTGTGGGTTGCATAAGCTCACTTTGTATGACAAGTGTAGGTAGAATTTTTCAATTGCAGTTCTGGATTCAAAGGTTGTTTTAGATGAAAACCTTTGGCATGCATGTTTTGGGCATCTGAATTTTGCTAGTTTGCTGCGTCTGATGGTTGCTTCTTTGCCGCCTCTTGAAGCACCTGTGAAGCATGTTTGTGAAAGCTGTATTTTGGGTAAGATGTAGCATTTGAAGTTTCCAAAGGATGGTTTTGTAAGGGCTACATGCAGCTTGCAGCTTGTGCATAGTGATGTTTGTGTGCCTATGCAAACTTCGTCCTCAAGCAATTACCCGTACTTCATGACTTTCATTGATGATACTTCAGGCATGCATGGGTGTATCCGCTTAAAGCTTAGCCCGAAGTATTTATGTGCTTCAAGGAATTTCTTGCTATGGCTGAAAATGTCTCTAAATGTATTATGGGCACCCTCCGTTTAGATCGAGGGGGGGAGTATATGTCTCATGAATTTAATGCATTTTTGTCTAGTCGTGGGATAAAACACCAATGTACGGTGCCGTATACACCTCAAAAAAATGGCATTTCTGAAAGGAAAAACACGTCGCTTATGGAGATGGCATGATGTATGGTCAAAAGTCAAGTTTTACCACATTCGTTTTGGCTTGAGGCCATCATGTGTGCTACTTATGTACTCAACTGTTCTACAAAAGCTTTGCAGTCTATGACTCCTTATGAAACATAGCAAGATAGGAAGCCATCTGTTGATCACATGCACGTCTTTGGTTGTTTAGCTTATGCTTTGGTGCCACAAATACACACAAAAAAATTGGATGATAAGGCTGGCAAATGCATTTTTGTTGGTTACAGTATTGAAAGCAAAGGTTACAGGTTGTACCACCTGCAAACAAAGTGTATCTTAGTTTCATGAGATGTTGTGTTTGTGGAAGATTATGTTCAACCCTTGTTGTCATGTACTAGAGATGATAATATAAGTTTCACATGGTGATATATTTGAGGAACTTCATGTAATGCAGCCTCGTGGTTTTGTCATTAAAGGGACTTGAGGACTGCAAATCTATTGCTACTCCCATGGAAACAGGTTTGTAATTAAGTCTTCATAATGCTAGTGATCTTGCTGGTGTCAATCCTTACCAAATTGCTATTGGATGCCTTATTTATATATGCAACACGAGACCTGACATTCAATTTGCAATCTCACATGTCAGCAGATTAATACATACCCCACAGTCTAAGCATTAGCAGGCTATCAAGAGGATTTTTCACTACTTGAGTGGCACTTTGCATCTTGTCTTGTTTTATCCCAAGGGGGGTTCATCTAAACTAACATAATATGGCGGAAGGGGGAGCCCTTTACAAGTGTCGAAATCTGCGACATGAAGGCTAAACTCCAAAACTAAAAGAAGCCCCTGTGCATGCAATAAAGAGAGAGAGAGGTCACCAAAGGCGGCCGACCCTACTAGTTCTCAATAGATTTACATGATTTTTTGGACTTAGATTGGGTTCGTTGTTTTAACGCGAGTGTCCACAAGTGGTTTTTGTTTCATGCTCGACAGTTCATGCTATCATGGTTGAGCAAGAGGCGACCTTTTGAGTACAAGGCAGTCTTTGAGCTACGGTTAAGTGTGTATGGCTTAGACACCTCACGAGCCATGCACAATCTTAGGCATGTGAAAGGTGATGATCATGCCAAGCTTTGTGATGAAGTTGATATGCTCGGAGAGTGCTTGAAGCTAACACCCTACTTTCATTTATCATGGACATATGAGAGAGATAGGTAGACTCAAGACCAATCTCTACATGAAGACTGTCCACGCTAGGTGAGCCTGAGTTGAATTCAAAAAAAGGTCTAGCCTGAAAGCTAGCTGAAAGGGAGTGTGGTTGGTTGTTGCTTTGAAAGACATTCTATATGCCCACATGGTGTTGAGGATTTCATGAGCCCACAAAGTTGGATGCATGCCTTTTGGAGGAGTGCAAAGAGAGCCTTGTAAATGCTTTTGGATTTTCTATCGGCTTTGGGGTAGTACGAGCAAGACTTGCGATGGAAAATCCTATAGGTGGAGAACATTGTATGTAATGGAAATAGCAAAATGTGTCTTTGGTGCAGTTGATAGGTGGCAAAAGCTATGGACTATGCTAAAGGATAACATGTTTATGGAAATTTCATTATTCAAGTTTCTCTTTATGAGCTATGGTCACTATTATGTCTGAGTGGACGATCTATATTCATTTTGAGCATCCAAGTAATCTATAAATAAATACGTGCAAGAGGAAAATGCTCACTCTTTCACGCGAGGAGATTGCATCCAGTGTATGTGTTCACCTTCTCTTCTCTCCTCTCTCCTCTCTCGATGTGCTAGCGTAGCACTCCGCTTTAGGAGGTGCGTTTGCACGTTCCCCCTCACTCTCTCTCGCTCTTTGTCTCTCTCTTGATTATGTGCTGGTAGATTTTCTAGATCCGTTGTTTTATGGCTTGTAGCATGTTATTTTTTGTATTTTGTAGGGCTCTTTGTGCTCGGCTGTTGCAGTGGTATCATAGCTGAGGCTAAGCTCCCACAGATCATGGGGACAAGGCATCCACAAACAAGATGAGATATAGGATCTAGTTCATGGCCATAAAACTCGACATCACCTTATAAAGCAAGCTAAGTACATCTCCATTTTGTGTTAGAATTCTCTCTCTCTCTCTCTCTCTCTCTCTCTCTCTCTCTCTCTCTCTCTCTCTCTCTCATAGCTATGTTGCATCTCTTCTTGAACTTCTTTGATTAAGGCACCAATTGATCATTCTTGGTTGCATGCATCATTCGATGCTCGTACTTGTACAAAGAATTTTCATACAATAGAGAATTACTTTATGCAATAGTAACATTATTTGTAAATGGATCAAACAAGACAATAGAGAGTTTTACAATCATAGAGAGGTCTAAAGAGAGAAAAGTAATCATGTTTGAACATGATTAGTTAAGGTATTTAAACATAGGAATACATGGGGGGGCAAAATTAATAGAGAGAAGTTCAAAAAGCTTTAGGATCTTAGAGAAAAAATCCATTGGACTTATGGGAAAAAACCAAAAAAAAAAATCAAAGGGAAAAATATTGTCTTGTGAAATTGCTCCCTATAGTGTCTCCACCACGAACGGGATGCATGATTGCCTCTCCTTTGTTGCTTGCCTCTCTGAGTCGCTCTTCCAAAGGGACACACATTCTTGTCAACACTGCTGCAAGGCCCTCATAGGGCTCCAAAGCCAAATACAAAAAAATCTAGGAGAGAAAAATGGCAACCAATATTGTCACGTTGGCAAACATGGGCGGATGCTACTTGATTGCTATGCGATAGCTACTAGTGTCGTGGGCAGCCGAAAGTTTCTAGTAGTGATTTTGTATGCAAAGAGACCAAAGTGTGATGCACTACATGTTGCGTTGAATACCATCATGCAGGCCACATTGCCCCCACCTCACGCCGATTCCTCTACCCGCCCACCCCACCCTTCCTCTTACACGCCACCCTGTACGAGTGTAACCACTAGGGGATCTCGGTCGCATGCGGCATGCCACTGCTACCAATCAAACAAATTATTTTTGACCTCAACAGCCACAAGAGGACCACTTCTAGCCATCCAGTGGGCTGGCAAATATTGACCAACCACACTATGCAAACTAGCTTGTCGTACAACGATGACTGAAAACTCCTCTCACCCATCTAAAACTGGCACCGCACTTAGGACATCTCCTTTGCCTACTATATGCTAGCATCAACTTTTTGTGTCGTTTAATAGTGCCAACCATCTACATAGTGGTTGGAAACTTGCACGATTGCATAGTAGCTAACCCTCCACACAAAAAAAAGTGTCGCCCATCTTGCGACACCCTTTTGGATGGAGCCTAATGTGCATGGCATCGGTCAACCACAAACACAAACACACACACACAAACACACATAGCCCGCTTCTTTAAACATGAAGACTCAAAGACGACCTTTACTTCCTCTCTAATTAAAGGTAGACACTGATAACCAAGTAGCTCACCACCTGAGAAGCACAGACATATGCTGATGACTATCTCTGATTCTCTCTCTCTATCTCTCTACCATGACTTTGCTTGTCTTAGTGGGTTTTCCCTCTTAATACTTAGAATAAATTTGCACTATCCCGGTGGGATCCTCCTTGAACATAGGAGTGGGTTGGGTACATCTACCTGTCCCTTTGTTCTATCCTAACCCCTTATAACTTCCTTCAATCTTGCATCATTTTGGTGGATTCCTCCCCTACTTAGGGATGGAAAGTTCCATGGTAATTTGAGTAACTTTTAATGCTTCTATCCCTTTCTCCACCCGTATTCTTCCCCTCACCAGGCTTCAAGCCTAGAATTACTACATTGCGATATTTCCCCCTCGTTCGCTAATTTAGCTTATCTACCTCACCCGTGGCTTTCCTTGATGCTATTGCACCACTAGAGGACCCTCTTGGTATGGTGACTTTATTCTCCCCTTTGGTTCAACTGGCTAGCCCGCTTTTCTATTGTAAGTACCATGAGGCTTTGTTGTTACAAGTTAAGTAGCTTTGCTTGGTTTGTAAATTGATTCATCCTTCAAAAGAAATCCCAACCCTAAACTTGCTTTGATTATATTGACACTAAATATGGGAATCTCCCCCTTCTTACCTGTTGCATCGAATGTCAGGATCTTGCCTGCCTTGACTCCATATGACAATTGGTTATGGCTTGGGGTGCTCTGCATCTTACCAGTGCTAAGTGAAGATGCTCCCTTACTCAAACTCACTTGAAGCTTGGAATGGTGATTACCTTGCTACTGCTATGCATGTGGATTGTGAGAGAGTAAGTGAATAAGATGGCTCACTTGGTTGGCTTGGTCTCGTAAGGTAATTCTTCACCTAGTGGTACTATTTTGTCTCTATAGTTTTTGATTTTCTAAAGTGTACCCCTTCCTGCTCTTGGCTCTCATAGTCAACTTATATTGATTATTCTGGTGTTTTAACTGAATTTCTCACTCTAACATCATGTAGAAAGATGGTGTGATTCTAGCACTAATATGGGTTTTTTTTAAAAATTCTTTACCTAGTTGGTTTCAATTAAGACACGAACACTAAGAATTCTCTCAGGGACTCTAGACTCCTGGTTAACCCGTTGGGTGCTAGTCTTTACGTTTGGCACTAACAAACTACGACTGGCTCCAGCGGTCTATTTTAGGACTATTGGTGGGGATGATGTTGTTGCCATTGATTTATGATTTCCTTGAAATGGGTTTGCACCACTGCCTTGCTAGTATTAATCTCTACTTACCTCTGCCTTGATTCATTTGGATGCTTAAAAAGGCCTTGTTGGTTCACAGGTCCTTAGCTCAAAACTAGGTAGTTCCTAACATGGGCAATCCCTTGTTTGATTTACAAGACCAGTTTGATTTGGCTTAGCACATGAGGCTTGCCAAGATTCTACTGCACCACTAGAGCACCCTCCTAGCATGGTGACTTTATTCTCCCTTGTGGTTCCCTCGGCTGACTAGCCTGCTTTTCTAGTGTAAGTACTATGAGGCTTTATTGTTACAAGTTGATTAGCTTTGCTGGGTTTACAAACTCATTCATCCTTCAAATGAAATCTCAATCTAAACTTGCTTTGATTATATCGACGCTTTGTTAATATGGGAATCTCCCCCTTCTTACTTCTTGCATCTAATGTCGAGATCTTGCCTACCTTGGCTCCATATGAAAATTGTGGCTTAGGGTTGCTCTGCATCCTACCCATGTTAACTAAATATGCTCCCTTAATCACTTGAAGCTTGGAATGATGATTACTTTGCTAATGCTATGCTTGTGGATGCCAACATACTCTACTCCTTGTCATTACTTTAAGTGAGGCATTTCTATTCCTCACTTAGCCTTGGTCTTTTTGTTTTACAAGTGATTGTGAGTGTGAGAGATTAAGTGAATAAGATGGCTCACTTGGCTGGCTTGGTTTCATATGGTAATTCTTTACCTAGTGGTAATTGTTTTGGCTCTAGCCTTTTTAATTTTCTAAAGTGTACCCCTTCCTGCTCTTGGCTCTCATATGAATATTCAACTTAAACTGGTTATTCTAGTGTTTTGATTGAAAATCTTACTCTAGATTTTTTTGACTTGTGATGTTACTAGCATGTAGAAAGATACTGTGATTCTAGTACTATTATGGTTTTTTCTTTAAATGCTTTACTTAGTCGTTTTTTACTAAGACATAACACTAACGATTAACTCAAGGACTGTGGACTTTTGGTTAACCGGTTGGGGGTGCTAGTCTTTATGTTTGGTGCATCAGGCCAAGGGCCACCCTGGAGATCAAGGACCTGGCCAAGGGCCGACTACCCAGTGGAGAAGGGATCCTGCAAGCCAAAGGGCTATGAAAGGGTGGTTGGGTGGAGGATCGGCACGGTAGTTCCCATGGTTTTACACTGGTATAAGAGCATGAGAAGGTCGTGGACCTATTTTGAGAAGGAGGGGTTTTGCATGTTGCATGGTGGAGAAGATGAAGCCCAGGCTTGGCTGTGCGGGCATGGCCGCTTAGCAGAGGTGGACGACAAGCCGCTAAAGGGCCGTGGGCATAGTCCCTAACGAGGGGAGGAGGCACTGGCGCACCCAAGCCAAATCGCAAGCTGAGGAGCTCGATGTGAGCGCAAGGCTGTGGGGAGGACTTTCCGTCCACAGGAGCGAGAGCCGGGCCGCACTGCAATAAGCACTCTCTCTCTCTCTCTCTCTCTCTCTCTCTCTCTCTCTCTCTCTCTCTCTCTCTCTCTCTCTCTCTCTCTCTCTCTCTCTCTCTCTCTCTCTCTCTCTCTCTCTCTCTCTCTCTCTCTCTCTCGCGGCACGCTGTTACGCCATCGCCATGCCCTGCATTGATGTTTTTTTTTCACACGTAAGCGCCCACAGGCCTTTGGCCTTAGGGCAAAGGCTTTATTTTTTTCGATAGGGGCATGTGCCCATGGGCTTCTGCAGCCAACGCGGTGGAGGAAGCAGCCTGGCTGTGGCGGCATGCAAAGCCATCATGGCATGGGCAGGAGCCCTTGGCAGCCGAGGACGGGGGCAGATGAAGTCGTCGCGCGGGCAACGATCTCTAGGTCAGGGAGAGAGACATAATCGATCTCAGCATAGTTCGTTGACTCCGGCCTTGTTCAACATGCACACATGGTTTGCCAAGGGCAAAGCCACACTATATGGATGTATTGACATTAAACAAGTCATTCGCTTGACGTTCAAATCCGCAAATAGTCGGCAAGCCTTGGCAAATTTGGCATGCAAAGGGGCATCAACATGATTCAACATATTCAATGACCATAGGCAATGAATATGGGCCAACACAAGGTATCTGCAAAGGGCTCATGGTTGCATGGCCGAGTGCAGCATGGACTTCGATGACCTCAACAATATCGGGTAGGTGGGCGGGATATAGAATCAAGAATTCAAAGGCAAAATCTCCAAGCACTCAAGGCAAAGATCAGACGTGTTGTACACAACTTCGAGACCATGTGAAGGCACGGCCTTGGTCTCGGCTCTATTTACGGTGACAACATCTTGCAGATGTGTCTAGAAATTTTCAATATACATAATCATGCAACGCGTCAGATGTTGCTAACAAGGACATCCGGAATATGACGACATGGTTTCACCGCTTGAAGAGGGCTTGTCAGCATTGGTAAGCAAGTTGACTTTCACATTTTCAATTCTCAATTCATTGAATTTTGTAGATCTCTTTAAGTTTGAAGCATACATTGGGATTTTCAATCATCGAGCCGCTCAATCATGTTCGGCACGTGAATGTTTTTCATGCATGGGATATGCTATGTTAAACATCTATGAGCACCGTCGTTGGTCAAATGACTTCTACCATTAATGGTATGCATTTATGGTAAAATTCTCACTTTTGGGTTGGAATTTTTGGTCGGACATGGTTTCGCGTCAATGTTAGACCCTAAGGTTCAGGCAAGTCTTGTGAAATGTTGGTATAGGCAAGGCTTGTGAATGTGATCCAACGCGTTTTCTAACGTAATTGGCAATGACTGCATGCCAAGTGGCAATGTGCAACTCAAGGCTACTTTTCCTTTACCTGTCTCGCGTATGACAACGTTGTGACAGACATCATGGGAGCAAGGCTCCATCTACAGATCCAGAGGATAACAAATCAAGCCAAGCAAGTACCAGGTACATCTCTTGCAAGTATTTATCTATTTTTCAATACAGTGTAAAATTTAACAAGGTCAATTATCTGTGAATGATCGACACGGTTGACTTTATTTTGCTATGACATCTGTTTGTTAGCATAAATATCCTTTGACTATGAGCTCTCAGGAACTCCATAAGTTGTTAAGGGGAGCAAGGCTTCCAATTCGGCATCTTGCATTGAGATTTTTCCGACTGGCTTATGCTATGAGCATAACACCTTGGAGGAATTTGTCTGTTTGTCAGCATGTTATTTCATTACATGCAAAGAGGGTGTATATAATATACAAGACAACTTCCTCTTGCGTAGCACTTATGGCTATGAGCCATCTTCCCGCGAGTTTTTCCTTCAAAATTTCCAGCCCACTGGTTATAGCAAGATGATCAGGTTAGACAATTTTAAGTTTTGCTTGTTTTTTCATGTTTTCACATTTATTTTGGCAAATATTATATGTTGTGCAAAGCAAAAGTGCTTTGACAGTTTCACATGAAGCAAGGCTTCTAATGTGTACACCGATACAGCCCATTGACTTCAAATCCATGGCATTGGTATACATGTTTGTGGAACTGGTAAGATACGGATATATGCTCCCATTTTATGTGTAGCAACATCACGTTAGGATGTCTCCCTAGCAGTACAGGCTACTGTGCAAGGCACTTTTGTTTTGGCTCTCACGTTTGAGGCCATCACTCTCGGCGAGGCCTTACAATTCTGCATCCAAGGCATGCTAGTTAGGTGGATTCAATTCTACTGCCTCATGCATTACGCTTGCGCTATCACACTAGCACCTCTGTCAAGGACACGATAAGTGATGGAATGTTCCTCAACCTAGCATGCTCTTTCTCTCTCTCTCTCTCTCTCTCTCTCTCTCTCTCTCTATCTATCTATCTTTCCTAAATTCTTTAAGAGAATAATGCAAACCTTTTGAATAAGATTATGAAATACGTTTTGCTTGTGAGTCAAGACGCCATTCAAATTAGTCTTCATCGGTTCATCGATTGAACACTAATTGACATAAGGGCTATGAGCGCCCACACAGGCTGGCTACGAGCCATTGTCAAATCTAGGGTAAGACCCAACTGTTGGTATGCCTTGGGTGATTGTTCTCCAGCTTGAATAGATCTACCCAGTGGACTCCCCATCGATGTTAATGGTCCAGCAAGAGTCTTGCCATTACATATGTTTTTGGGTATTTTGTGAGCACTACATGTTTTAGTGCAAAGATTAGGTTAAGTTTTTGATGAACTTACATTCACATAGGTTGATCTATAACACGACATTTAGATGTAGCACGCATTTCAAACAACATGGCTGTCAACTTGGAGTCCCGCCCAGTGCGGATCTCCCGTTTTCTCTATAGCACTAGGCTCTAGGCGTGCATATAGGAGCACAGTTTTGTGGTATGACCATATGTGATTACTAAATCACACAATACGTGTTGATGGTCATTTTTTGGACACCTTCACACTTTGTTTTTCAAGCAAACTATCTGCCACGAGATAGTCAAAACGTTCTTTCCAAACTGTAACCACGGGGGTTGGTTTGGCAAGATATACCCGGGGGTTTGGATTGCCAAGGCAACACCCAGGGTCACAAGTTCACTTTCTTTATCTTCCATAACCTCTAATGTTAGTGATTAGCAGGTCGAAGAAATTTATTTATGGTACGCTTATAGGTTGAGGGTTGTACTTGACTTCCGGGCAAGTATCATGTAAGTTCCACCTCCTCGTAAGTACATGTTTTTTGGATTTAATTTCCTTTCCAATTAAGTTTGTTTGCGTTATGTAACCAAGATGTTTTAGCTAGAAGGCTTTCATCCAGCTTGCTCTTTAGCCAAGTGACAAGGTCATGAATGAGCATAGCATTTTACCATAATGGGTTTGAATCTTGTTGAAACAATTACAAACCTACATGGTACGGTTCTCTTTGGCACATGTTGTCACATGGGACACAACATGGTCTATGAAATCAAAGAGTTCGGTTTAGCCAGTGTGGAGCAATGATAACGAGGGTCCCTCTCACTCGCATCACGGAGTGTTCCTAGTTCCCTCCACACACAAGTACAGTTTGTGCTTGATGGATGTCGCTCTCTCGGACATCCTTACTTGAGACATATTCCACATGTGGCAAATATGAGTCTCTGGGACTGAGACTGGAGCCTAATTCCTAATGATGTGTCGCGACGAAGTCCCTACGTGCTGGTCGCATCCGTTTATTCGACCATTTGGAGCACAGGTATCAGGAACACTTTCAATGGCTAGAAATTGTCGGGTACTAAGTACATACTTGTTATGATTACAAATGCTGTGAAACCACCTTAATGGAGGGTCGTTTCTCCATATAGCCAAGTATGCCAAGTTACTGAGAATGTCTCATGGTTGGTACCTAGGTGTGACTAAGCTTCCATGGTGTGATGGATTACTTTGGTGATAGAACCAGGCCATTGAGAGTTGATGTATTTGGCCATCTCTTCAGGTAATCCCGCACAGAATTGTTGCTTTGCTCGGTAAAGTCTATCTTTTGAAAGACAGTAGCCTTGAGATGCAAATCCCAAAACTTGTCTACATACTTGTGGATAGACTCATGAGAGAGAAACTTCAAGCTGCGCCATTCGGTGAGCACTTTGTCATTTGCATCGCTTGTAAGGAATTGCTTCATGATGGAAACTCCTAGAGTTTTCCATGTCTTTAGGGCTTCCCCGCTGCCACGAAGGCTGGCCCACCATTGACGAGCTGATTTTTGGAAGTGCATAGCTACATGGCGTAGCTTGGAGGACTCTGTGAAGCCCTCGTCTCCAAAGGCCACATCAAATTGCTGGATGAAGGCCAACACTTTGTCGGTAGCACCAAAGGGGCCATCATAGGTGAGAAAAGAGATACTCTTTCCTCCCTCCTTGAACTTCTTTAGCTTTTGTGACCTTCGCCATGCACGGTATGATTTAAGATGTCCTCCCCTCTTGTATTCTCTAGGAGAATAGCCATAGCTTTTGTCGGAAGAGGAGGAAGGTGAAGAAGAAGGTGACCTCTTTCTAGCCCTTTTCTTCCTTTGTTTCCTCTCTTCCCTTTCGGAATGACGAGAAGAAGGACTGTGTGTTGATCTTTTCCTGTTAGGAGGAGTTGGCGATCGTCTAGACCGCCGTCTTCATGGAGCCACATCTTCAGAGGAACTTAAAGTTTCATTGCTTTCTTGCTCTTTGGATTCCTCTTCTGGTATGGGAGAGAGTCTTCTTTTGGGGGTCTCTTCAAGAGGCCTTCTAAGCTCTCTCTCCTCTTGGAGAGGAAGGAAAATCCCATAAGCACGAAGTTGTTGAGCAACTTCGGCTTGCAAGGTAGGGTTGCCCATAGCTTGCTGCAACCTAGTAACAAGATAATTCACAATGGGAGCATCCTCATTAGCACCTTCATGTGCAAATTTAAAGCTATCAATGTTCATTCTACTCTCTTGATTATTGTCAGCCATGTTAACAAAATTTGTGTACATACTGAGTGTTTGCTTTGGCAATTCAAAACCTTAGTTGCCACTCCTCTTAGCCTTTGAAAATAAGATCTTAAGTATCTACACCCACGGCTCGAAGTGGTTAATTATAGAGAGTAGTGGAGTAGGTCTAACATAGCAGAGTTGCCGAGGGCTAGCTCCTTCCTTCTTATGGCTCAATAATGGTATAGCCGTAGGCAAGTCTAAAAAGACTCCATTATTAAGTCCAAAGCTCCCGAGGTGTGCACCATATCCCACATAGTGGGCTCAACAAAACCGATAATAGATCTTAGTTCCACTTACCCTAATAAAATTAACAACATCAACCATTTATAGGCTACTTAAGGACATCTCTTCTTAAGCAAGAAAAGAGAAACCAAATGCTCTGATACCATTGTAATGGAATTGGCCTATTAACTTGAGAGTAGCGAAAATTAATGAGAGTACTTTTGAGAAATTACTTTGTGAGCATAGCGGGTGAAGATAATTGATGGTTGCAACATACACATAGCATTTAGTTAACTTGGCATGAACAATACTTTTGCAAGAGAGAGAGAATTTAGAGAACATGACAACAGTTGAGGACTGGATTTATGTGGAGCCGGTCCCCCCTCCAATAGGCATTTGTATTATGATTTCTCCCATCAAGAAAGACTTGTTACAATACAATCTTTGTGTTTCTTGTGACCTTGGTGATGCAATGAAGATGGAAAGCTTCATGCATCACGAGCATAACATAAGAAGAAAGCATTAACTATCCTAAGCCTTAGTCCCAAGATCTCAAGCACCTTCGAAGGTGGAGAGAGCTAGCAGGGAATGAGGGTAGGGAAGAGGAAGAAGAAACATTTCATAGGAGAAAGAATTAGTACATCACTTATCATCACTCTTCTTGCTAGCATACATAATAGCATAGTAATGAAGATGGAGAAGATGGCAAGCTTAAGCATTGAAGCATGGCTCTTGGTTGGATTTGCACTCCATAACTAAGAGTGTTGGTGTAGGCTCTCAACGTCTACTTGCTTGTTGGAGAAGGAGAGGGAGCTCTTGCACTTTGCACAATGCACAATGAGAGTGTATGTGGGAGAGTATACCCCCTAAGCAAGCCCCTAGCTTCCTTGGTCGACCCCCCCTTGTAGCTCATGCTTGAAGCTCATTGGACCCCTTGGGTGGCAACCAATAGGCTTCAAGCACACCATGAGGGAAACATGAGGAGGAACTTGACAAGTGTCCCTTTTGATTTCTTTATACCAAGCATGCCTTGTGTGAGTGTGTGTGTGTGTGTGTGTGTTCTCTCCAATCCCCCCTCTTGTAGGGCTCGCCCCCTCCTTGTAGGGATTCAATCTTGACTTTTGCACACCTCAAGCCACTCAACCTTGGGCCTAGTTCTCACCACAAGCTTGGCCCTTAAGCCCCTCAAGCTTGGGTTGGGTTCTCACATCAAGTACAACCCTAGAATCTCAAGCATGACAAGCACCTCAAGCATCCCAGTCATCGGGCACCTCAAGCACCCCACTCATCGGGCACCTCAAGCACCTTAGTCATCAAGCACGACAAGCACCTTAAGCTTGGTCCGGGTTCCCACCTCAAGCTCAGCCCTAGCTTACCTAAGGTCAAAGTACTTTTACACTAATTATTGGAGGTCTTCAATGAAGCTAACCCTAAGGTCTTATGCTCCATTGGTTAGCCTTGCTCTTTGATAGACCATCTCTCATTTGGGGCCTTTACCATGGGCCCCGTGTTGAGATAGATCTATTAGCACATGTTTATATCTTAACCCTTGTGCTCGTTTATTCTTCCACATTTGGGTTGGTCAGATATTAGATTTTATGACAAAAAATAATATTATCTTTTGATTTTCATGAAGAGTACTCCAAATAACACATCCCAATGCTAAGTCACGCATAAATACAGAAACCATTCTAAACAAAGGAGGTCATTTCTAAGTAGGTAAAAAAACCACCTACGCGAGTCCAATGCTAATTAGTCCTTAGCCATTCAAAACCAAGTGTGTGAGACCCAACTCAGCCCGCAAGATGTCGATAATCAATTGGACATGTTGTTCTTTTATATACAAGGTCGTGATTTTGAAAGGCTTCATGACATCCTCCAATATCGAGATCTGCCATAATTTTATGATGATTAGTGTGTGTGTTGGTGTTTTTAGATTTATACATAAAAGAACATAATAGTTCAAAAGACAGTTGGCTTTAAACAAAGGACAATGATTAGCACAAAAACAACTTAGTTTTTGATTCATTTTTGTACATCATAGTGAGAATGAGGCATCATTCTAGTGTTTTGTATATAAGATAGTCAAGAACAACTTATTCTGAAGTAAAAGAGGCCAGGTTCGACAATGATGGACAACATCAAAGCCAAAAAGATCCTAAGTAAAGATAGAGTCTTCACCTACATTCATATAAACAAGACAACAGACTCGTTAGCCTTCAATACGTATTACTACAAGTGTCAACGAACCTACCAATTGTTATCCATGTCCTACTTAAAACCTTTTTAACTTATATCTATCATCCATGTAGTGTTAAATATCAGCAAGTATCCCTTCTCTAAACAATAAGCCGCACATGAAAGTGACATGTGTGTGTGAGTGTGTGTGTGTGTGTGTGTGTGTGTGTGTGTGTGTGTGTGCATGCTCACCCTAACCCAAGCACCATACTCAATGATCAAACGAGGAACTGCCCATCTCAAGAATTGCGTATAAGTTTTGAGGCTAAGGTCCTGTGAACCAAGGCTTTTTCAGAGCATCCAAATGAATCAAGGCAAAGGTAAGTAAAAATTGATACAAGAAATGGCAATAGTGCAAACCCATTCCAAGGATTCAAGTAAACAAAAATTATAAATAAACAACCATAGAATCATCCCCAACAACAGTCCAAAAATAGATTTCTAGATCCATTCCCTGTTTGTTTTAAAACCCTGGGAGTTGCCGTGTCCGATCCTCCGCCCAACCACCCTTTTATAGCCCTTTGGCTCTTAGGATCTCTTCTCCACTGGGCAGTTGGCCCTTGGCCAGGTCCTTGACCTCCACAGTGGCCCTTGGCCCGACATTACTCTCCCCTTGGAGAAGTGTTTTTGTCCTCAAAAACACATGTGAAAGTATCTTTGTAAGAACACTAATGTTTTCCTTATTGGCATCACTTACGTGGGCCAATTGTCCTGATGTTGACCGATACTCGGTGCAGTGAGGAGGTTCAATCTTGATTTTCAGCATTGTTGTCCTTTTGCAACCACTTATAATTAAATGGTAACTCAATTTATAACTCACTTGAGTACTTTAAAGGAGTAACCACAACTAAAAGGTATCTAAAGACATAACCAGTTTTCAGACTTTCTAAAAGATACTGAAAAAATGCAAGAAAACCTTGGCGTAACTTTCCATGAAGTTGTGACCAGATTTCCAACTCGCGTGAGTATCTAGAAAAGCTCATAGCTACTGAGGGACAGAATAGGGAGTTTCCTCATGTCAGACTGCTGAACATTTTGGAACACACGGAACTACATGTTCACCCCTAATGAAGGTTACACGCCAACATGCTTTGTCAGCACACCTACTAAGTCGACTTATGAAACTATTGAATCGGTATCCAACGCCACCACAGAAGGTGTTTAAAGTTGAAAACCTAAGCAAATTCTAGATAGGGAGAGAATCACCCATTCAGAATGCTTTGTGCTAACGTATGCTCTTAGCAGATCCTTTAGCACTAGCAAAGTACTTATAAGCTGCCCATCCAATGCGAGATGAATAGAGGCAGTAAGAGTGAGGTACTTGCCCCAACCACTTACAGACAGTCTCCACGACTGATGATAACTTTGACTCAACCAGTGAGTATCCAGCCATATACTTGATATGGAGTGGAGGCAACCAACTAGGTTGAAAGCGGGTTGGGGTGGAGTAAGCTCATAGAGTATAGACCATCCAACCACAGACACCCATCCTGAGTCATTACCTTGTACGGTAGGGTGTAAACTCATAAATCGGCTTGAAAAGTTGCATTTTAAGTGCAAAAATTTGCAGAAACAAAAAAAAGTCCATGAATTGGCATGCCGCTTTGAACAAATTTGTGTTAAACACTAGGGCCCATAACACGTAGTGTGCATGCATTTAACACAAACAAATCCGAACCGCAATTCTATGACGAGACTTTCCATGGCACGTACGCGAAAGCCTTGCAACAAGAGTTGGACCATCACTCTCTTTAAGGAAAAATCCGCTTTTCTTTTGGTTGAGAAAAAGCTTATTCTCCTTCAATGCTTGAAAAATCACTTGGAGATGTTGCTTATGTTCCTCCAAAGACTTGGAGTAGATGATGATATCATCAAAGAACACTCCAGTGAATTTGCGGTAGGGTCTAGAAGTTTTCTCCATTAGACGATTGAACGTAGCCGGTGCATTAGTCAAACCAAAAGGCATGACTAGATATTCATAAAGACCAAACGTTGTGCAAAACGCGGTCTTTAGGATATATTCATCCACTATCCTTATTTGATGATAGCCACTTTTAAGGTCAATCCTATTGAAGTAGGTAGAGCCTTGTAGCTTATCAAACAGATCTTCTACCCGAGACACGGGAAATCTGTTTTTGATAGTGATATGGTTTAATGCTCGATAGTCCACACACATACGGTATGTACCATCTTTCTTTTGCACTAAAAGGACTGGAGAACAAAAGGGAGAGGAAATAGGCCTTACCATTCCTTTGTCTACCAATTCCTGTACTTGCCTTATGATCTCCTCTTGTTGAGCTTGAGAGACTCGATAAGGAGGCTTGTTAGGCGGTGAGCTTCCTGGAAGGAGCTCAATTCGATGGTCATCATCCCCTCGTTTTGGAGGTAAGTCCATAGGGATATCATCGATGAACACATCTTGGAATCCTTTTAGAAAATTAGACAAGTCTAACTCTTCATGATTCCTACCATTGACATTTGTTGAAACATTAGGATCTTTTAGAGACTCTTTGACAAAAATCATGTACGTAGAAATTGAGCTTTTCATTGATTTATCAAAAGCAGGAGGATTTACAAGTGGAATAGTGCGACCACACTCACTAGCATCTATATACATGTTCTTTCCCCTGTAGGTGAAGTAGATTCCTTTCAGGAAACTTCATATTGGCAGCCATGCAATCAAACCATGGCACCCCTACGAGAGCATCCTCATGTTGGACAGGAGAGATGAAAAAATCTTCTTTGTCGACATAACTTTGGACATGAAGCCTCAACTTCCCAATCAAGGGAGTAACGGAGGCTTGTTAATACCTAGGTCATATTATCTCTAAAGATGGTATCCGTAAGGATCCATCGAAGTTAGATGCAATAAAAGCATGGCTTTATCCAAGGAATCTACATGAGCTAAGAAGCTTTATTGGTATGTGCACATACTATAGACGCTTCATAGCAAATTCTCTCAAATAGCAAGACCACTACACGACTTAACTAAGAAGAATGTTAAGTATGTATGAACTGCTAAGGAGCAAAATGCTTTTGATAAGCTCAAAGAAAAGCTTACCTCCCAACCAATCCTCATGCTTCCGGATCTCTCAAAGCCATTTGAGGTCCAATGTGATGCTTGTGGTGATTGCCTTGGAGCAGTTTTGCTTCAAGAAGGGCATGCCATAGCATATGAGAGCCGACGGCTCAATACCGATGAACGAGTCTTGGGCATTTATGAGAAAGATCTTTTAGTAGCTCTACATGCCCTAGACACATGGAAGCACTACTTACTGGGGACTCCATTTATTCTACAAAACGACCATCAAAGTCTCAAGTATTTCATGACGCAAACCAAGCTTTCCGACAAACAAATAGAGTGGGCAAATTTTCTTTCGCAATTTAATTTCTATATTGCTCTGCACGTTGCTGGTAAGCACAATCAAGTGACCAATGCACTTTCACGACGACCAAAAGTTAATGCGGTGTCTATAGCCACTCACAATGATCTATCCTGTATGATAGATGAGTATGCTACTGACCTTGACTTTAGAGACATAAAGTCAGCCCTTGCTTTGGGGAAGAAAGAGGAACCATTCACCTTGCAGGATGGTTATCTTCTCCACGGCAATAGGCTATGTGTTACCCATTCCCTTCGTGTGAGAAAGTTATGTATGAATCCTGTGCTCCTCCCTATGCGGGGCATAGAGGTATTCAACCTACTCATCGAGGAGTAGAGACGTATTTCTATTGGCCTACCATGAAAGTGGACATACAAGAGTATGTTTCAAAATGAGTAGTATGCCAAAAGACCAAGTATGATAGAGGAAAGCAACCTGGATTACTCCAGCCATTGCCTATCCCAAATTCACCATGGGAGAGTATATCCAGGGATTTCATATTTAGATTACCCAAGTCTATCCATGGGAATACGGGAATATGGACAATAGTCAACAGGTTTAGCAAGCAAGCACACTTTCCTGTTAAAAAGACCATTAAGACACACCAAATGGCAACTCTCTTCATATCACAGATTTTCAAACACCATGGATTACCAACATCCATCGTGTCAGATAGAGATCTTAGAGTGACCAGTAATTTCTGGAAAGGTCTCTTTGAAAATCTAGGAACAAGATTAAATTTCTCTTCGGCCTATCACCCACAAACAGATGGCCAAAGTGAGATAGCCAATCTTACGATACTCGATCTACTCAAAACTTATGTTACCGAAGTAGATCAATGCTCACAATGGGAAAAGTATCTACCTCTTGTAGAGTATGCCTACAATAATATTGTACATACTTCTACGGGAAAAGCACCTTTTGAGATCATTGAGGAAAGACCTAAAAGTCCCTTGCTACTCAAAGTACATCTTCGCTGCCGATGAGTACAGCCGTGACCTACAAGAATATTTTCAAAAGATTAAGGAGGCTATATCCATCTCTCAACAAAGGTAAAAAGCTGCTGCTGCTGACAAGCATAGAAGGGGTTTAACGTTCAAAGAAAATGATTGGGTCTTGCTTAAGTTTCTAAGGCTCGATTGAGGGAAACCACGGGCAAACATCCTACGGGTCATCAAAAGTATTATGCTAAGCTAGCAAAAAGATACTATGGCCCTTTCCAAATTTTGAAGCCTATCAATGAGACGGCCTAGCAACTCAAGTTGCCTAACCATTGGCTCATACACAATGCTTTTCATGTGAGCCTACTCAAGCCCTACAAAGGAGAGGCACCAAGTGAACCAATTATTGAAGACCCTCCCGATGTTGAAGACAAAAAAGAAAGTGCTACAACCCGAAGCTATCCTTCGGGATGAAGACAAGGTACTACGACATGGTAAGATTATCCGATGGTATCTTATTAAGCTAAACAATTATCCTATTGAAGATGCTAGATGGATACAAGGAATACAACTTAAGGATAGTATGAACCTTGTCAATGCCTACAATGCTACATTAGAGTAAGCAAATGTACAAACTTCTTTTAAATGACCCATGTTTTTGTGTTATAAGACTAGTTTTCTTTTTGATTGTGCACAAATTTAAATAGTATGCATGCTTAGAATCATGTTTGTGATGATGACGTCTCTCAAACACCAAGTAGAATTTGTCACTCTACTTTGGGAGAATGAAATGGACTAAAGAGCAGACATGCTTGCGGCAGCTATGTCTCCCAAGCACCAAATGGATTAGTCATCCATCTTGGAAAGATGTCGTAGGGTAAAAAGGGATCATGTACCTGCTAAGTAAGATTAACTAATGACTAAAGCTTTATCTCTTCGACCTCATAGTTGAGGATGACTATGATTTCAAGAGAGAGGTAATGTCATAAAATCTAATATCTAACCAATCCAAATGATTTCCTCATGTTAAACTGATCATTTAATATGGAAGAATAAATGCGAACAAGGGTTAAGATATGGACATGTGCTTATAGCTCTATCTCAACACGGGGCCAATGGTAAAGGGGCCCAAATGAGAGATGGTCTATCAAAGATCAAGGCTAACCAATGGAGCATAAGACCTTAGGGTTAGCTTCATTGAAGACCTCCAATAATTAGTGTAAAAGTCCTTTGACCTTAGGTAAGTTAGGGCTGAGCTTGAGGTGGGAAGCCGGCCCAAGCTTAAGGTGCTTGAGGTGCTTGTTGTGCTTGATGACTAAGGTGCTTGAGGTGCCTGATGACTGAGATGCTTGAGGTGATTGATGATTGAGATGCTTGAGGTGCTTGTCATGCTTGAGATGCTAGGGCTGTACTTGAGGTGAGAACCCAACCCAAGATTGAGGTGCTTAAGGGCCAAGCTTGTGGTGAGAACTAGGCCCAAGGTTGAGTGGCTTGAGGTGTGCAAAAGTCAAGATTGAATCCCTACAAGGAGGGGGCGAGCCCTACAAGAGACACACTCAGTCACACAAGGCATGCTTGGTACAAAGAAAGCAAAAGGGACACTTGTCAAGTTACTCCTCATGTTGCCCTCATGGTGTGCCTGAAGCCTATTGGTTGGCCACCCAAGGGGTCCAATGATAATTTAGGAGATTTAATTAATTATTTTTGCATTTATCAAGTCCTCTCTCTCAAAGGGGAAAGGGGGACACTTGTCCCAAGGCTACCCTTGTTGCTTGTAATGCCTTTTGCTTGTGATTGGCTAGGCCTGGAGGGGTCCAATGAGCTTCAAGCATGAGCTACAAGGGGGGGTCGACCAAGGAAGGTAGGGGCTTGCTTAGGGGGTATACTCTCCCACATACACTCACACACACTCTCATTGTATATTGTGCAAAGTGCAAGAGCTCCCTCTCCTTCTCCAAGCAAGTAGAGGTTGAGAGCCTACACCACACTCTTGGCTATGGAGTGCAAATCCAACCAAGAGCCATGCTTCAATGCTTAAGCTTGCCATCGTCTCCATCTTCAATACTATGCTATTATGGATGCTAGCAAGAAGAGTGATGATAAGTGAGAAACTAATTCTTTCTCCTATGAAATTTTTCTTCTTCCTCTTCCCTACCCTCATTCCTTGCTAGCTCTCTCCACCTTCAAAGGTGTTTGAGGTCTTATGACCGAGGCTTGGGATAGTTAATGCTTTCTTCAAAGTTTATGTTATTCTCATGATGCATGAAGTTTTCCATCTTCTGTCATGCCATGGGCAAACCCAGGCGAGTAGGACTCTGGCCAAGGGCCAACTGCTAAAGGCGGACAGGGAGATTCTATTCAGTGGCCAAGGGCTATATAATGGGGGGTTGGGCGGAGAATCTTCATTACACAGCTCCTGGGTCTTACATCTTCATTGCATCACCAAGGTCACAAGGAACACAAAGACTGTATTGTAACAAGTCTCTCTTGATGGGAGAAATCATAATACAAATGCCTATTGGAGGGGGGACCGGCTCCACATAAATCCGGTCCTCAACTGTTGTCATGTTCTCTAAATTCTCTCCCTCTTGCAAAAGTATTCTTCATGCTAACTTAACTAAATGCTATGTTTATATTGCTACCATCATTATCTTCACCCGCTATGCTCACAAAGTAATTTCTCAAAAGTACTCCCATTGATTTCCGTTACTCTCAAGTTAATAGGCCAATTCCATTACAATATCTAAGGTGGAGCACAAGCTGTTTGGTTGTGATCTCAAACATATATATGTACACTAAGATTATCATAAATTCAAAAATAGACAAAATAAGGCTTGGCCTAATAAATGACACAACTAGAACTTATAAGCTTAATTGTTTTTGTTAAAGCCATTTACGATTTTGTGATCGCTGGAGTCATATATTTCAATGGTAGTGGCTCAGCTTTGGGCCATTTTAGAATAGTTGGAGTTAGACATTTGGTACAACTTGATGGATGTACATGGACAAATCAACGGGTATCATATTAGGTTGCAACTACTATGATACTGATCTAGTGCTTGTTTTGTGATGGTTATTGATTCACACACACAAACACACACACACACATATATATACATATATGATACAATGAATTGCTTGCAAAGTGTGGTAATCTTAAATCACTTCTAACCAGATACTGGTATGACATAGGCTAACAAAATCAAGAAATTTTGAGACCTAATAATGGTTACTGGATTCTCGTATAAACGTTGGAAGCTGTACTCAGATTAATAGATAAACTTTTTTGTTGACTTTCTACAAAATTAGCTTACTTTGGAATGTGAGTAAGTAGAATGTATGAGATTTTTTTGATCCAATTTAATGGACAAATAAAAGCTTTATACATTGTGTATCGATACTTGATAATGGCTACTCCTGGTACAGATAGAATATTGCCCAAATTTGGTTTCTAGTTTACAATTGGAATGCACACGAGGATTGATGCTTTTAAAGATACTACATTTTTGGTTTTTTTTCCCTGGGATCGGTTTTCAATAAATTACATATAGACATATAAGAATGAGGTATAAGTTTGATGAATTTTTGGAATCATGTTTGAGTTACAAACAAGATGCTACCAAATTTCTATGAAGATCATTATACAAGCTAGTAACATGTAAAGTATTGTTAGTTTTTGATACATGACATATATGGTTTTTTATTAATGAAGCCGTAAACCTTTTGTGAAGGGTCTCGTGGAGAGTGAGTTTTTGAAATACTACTCAAATTACAAAGGAGATGCTACCCGGTTTTCAACAAGTGGTGTACAATGATCTTCAACCCAAAAATACATAGGTATTGCATCATATTTGGTAGTAGTCAATAACATCGATTCCCCAATGAATATTGGGATACACATGACTATACACTCAGAGGTTGCCTTACTTGAAAGCTCAACTTAATGATCATTTCTAAGGGTAAGCTATAAACTAAATCTATAGGTGTGACATGGATGACAACCAGATCCTGTGTTGACACCTGCAACATGATACACATGACTATACACTCAAAGGTTATCTTACTTGAAAGGTCAACTTAATGATCAATCCAAAGGGTAAGCTTTAAACTATGTACGTGTGACATGAATGGCAATTAGATCCAACGTGACACTTGCAACACGCACAAACAAAGCCAGTTCTAACTGAATGTTTTTGCATGGATGCAAGTAACAATATTGTTGTTTAATGTATTATTTAATGCAATTATCTACATATGTTTCAGTTATGAAGAGATTTTCACACACACACAAACACACACACACACACACACGCATTCCTCCAAAAGTTGAAGCTAGGGGTGTATATCCATATACACATGTGCTGCACCTTAGATATCACTCAAACAAAGCTTGCCAAATCCCCTGCTAAGGTGCCTGGCAAACTCTTCAAAATACCAAGTAACTTCTCCTCTGACAACCAAAATTTTCTGGGGGCCACTGTTTTGCTAATATAAGGTCTCTCACAAACACTTCAAATGTTCAGAGTTCATCGCACGGCACAGCACCACGAGTACACAACCAATTAAAGACTTCTAACTCAAAGGCAGTCAAATGAATTGACATATTAGTTGATAAGTTAAATACATGGCATTATTCTACAATCTGAAATTGATACAAACCCAAGTTGTGTTACTCTCATAGAACAAGGGTAACCCTGCATTTTTGGTGCAGCCAAAGAAAAACGCCTCTGTACTTCTTTAAAGTTCCTCTCAGGATCAAGGGCAATGGAAACTTCAGGCCACTCTTGAAGGCAGTGAAGAGAAGTGAATCCTCGGGTATTTACACAGACAGCATCGTCCCATTGTACTTTCAACATGGAAAACTCTTACGACACTTACCACCTCACAATCCAAACCTATATACCTTGTGGAGCCTTGACCTGGAGGCTGGTACTCATGCGTTCCCCATTGTTTCCATTGCTACCTCCGTGTTAAAATTCCAGTTAAATTTCAGCCTCAGGCTCTCTATGTCAACTATGGTTAACTCTCTTCCCTGATAGGCTCTGTGAGCACGCATCTGTGTCCACCGCTATGTATGGCGGCCCAATTTTCAGGGCATGCCGCTCCTTTCTGCCTCACTGTCGAGGATGCATGCTTCCTTCCCCGCATATTGCTTCCATGCACATTATTTGACAGCGTCAATACTGCTGCAGCTCCTGCCATGGCAAACAAGCATTTCGCTGACACTTTTGTCAGTCGTCTGCTGAGGAATGAGAGAAGCCTAGACTTAAGATCGCCTAAAAGGCCGCGAGACCTTGTACTCCCATCATGTCTCTTTCCTGATTTGTCTGCTTTCTCTCTGTGCTTATCCATGTATGAACGTACGTCTTCAATGCTGACGTCCACACCTCCCATGATCTTATGCCTTACATCCGTATCTATCAGCCTTGCAGGCATTGTGTACGAACGCAGAAGCAATTTATCCTCTCCCTCATTAGCTTCACCCACAAAAGAGTATGCTTCTTCTATAACCGCGAGCTCTCGGCCACCCCTGTGCTGCTTCAACCTTCGTAGGAGTATTTCTCTGCTTTCCTCCAGCTCTGCCAGAGTGGCTTTCTTTTCTTCTCTTCGCTGATCAGGTAAGGTCTGCATTTTGTAAAGGGATTTCTCAATGGGGTAGAAAACACCATACAAGGCACTTGTGTGCAGGGTAAAAATAAGAAACCTTCAAGAATTTGTGGGTGTAGAAAAGTCGGCGAATATATCTTATCCAAAAACACATTAGGTAGTAAATTTGGGGCAAATCTTTTTAATTTTTGACAGAAACAGCATTTTACGTTTGAGTTTTTGGTGAATTGATCCCTCAAAACCACAAAAAATTCAAATTTTGAGGCTAATCTTTTAGTAAATGGTTTTTCTAAAATAGCCAAATGATTATAAAGACCCTTAAAACTTAGCCATTGGGCTATAAATAGCCCCTATTTTTTCCCCTTGTTGTGTGACTGCTAGACAGCCACGTGAACTTAGATTGTAAGAAAATGCACATTGACAAACAAATGTACATAAAGTGTGACAATGTAAATCAGGTTAGCTCTGCTTTCCTTGCAGTGTGGTAGTAAATCAAGTATCTGTGAGACCTGCAATATGCATTGAAAAATGCCTTTGCAAAAGGCCTACTCATTTATGTCGTTGTAAGCGATGTATGCCTACTTATTGCGCGCAACAACATATATTTGCAAGAATGCAGCTAAACACAAAACTCAGTTGACCAATTGAATAATGACAAACCAAAGTCTACATCAGATTGGCGATACCAAGTAGACAATCATTGCATGACCGAGTATAAGTACCTACAGACTACAATCAATATGCATAATATGATCATGAACAAAGTCGACTGATTTTCACATACCGGATAGAGACCAAAAACCATGCACATGCCTCATCGGACGTCCTTAATGAATCGAGTCATGACCATGAGATTCTGCATTTGTGCTTATATACCAGCACCAAAGACATGATCATGTAAACACCTCTACGATTGCAGATATGACTGCTCCGTGAGCACACAAAAGATAACCAAATCCTAGGTTCTTCATGAAATAAAAAGATCGAGCAAGTGTTTGCACAGTCATGTGCTGATGGGAGAGCATCCACCCATGTGCAGCATGTGCTATGCAAGCCGATTGCTTATGCAGTGAGCCGTGTGTGTGTGTGTGCCGGGACAGAGGGGAAAAGGGCACCTGCAAACATTCCAGCTGCTCTTCCAGAACAATGAGGGCATCGCGAATGGATGCAAGACTGCGAGCTTCGAGGGCAGCGACAGAGGCGAAAATGGGCAAGTAGTCGTATTCGTTATCATCGCCATGGCCAGCATTGTGAGAGTGAAGGGCAGGGGCTGCAGAAGAGAGGGGAAGCCTGCTGAAGTGGGCGAGCAGGGATCTGTCGATGGCACTGCCTAGATTGGTGCGTAGTTCCGCCGCCTGCTGCAGCACGGCGTTTATATCCTGCTGCTTCATCACAATATCCATTTTATGTTGGACCGAAATTTATAGTTATTAGGTGGGGGGAGAAGAGAATGCCTTTATAGTCGAGAGAGAGAGAGAGAGAGAGAGAGGATGGACGAAATGGACGTTGTTCTCTAGGTCCTTTGTCAATCAGTGGGAAAATCTCTAAAGCAGTGTAGATCTAACATATATTTGTCTATAAATACTAAGCGTGGTTTGTCCAAGTATGCTGGTTGTGTTGGTCCTGTTTTTGGTGTCTCATGCCCGGCAACACGGACATCCTCTTGTTTCCTACCACTCACCCTCACTGTATGAAATCAGACCACATCCTCTTGTTTCCTACCACTCACCCTCAGTACGAAATCAGACCACATTCGAAAACATACATCTACATGGCACACGAATTTGATGCATAGTTGCTTGTCAGCCTTAGCTAATATTTGCATCGTGAGAGAACTATGACATCCAGAGAAATACCTTCATCTGGCATCTGCTGAAAACAGCCCAAAGCTTGCTTGCCACAACCATGTTGGGCGATCAATGCGCTCCACGAGACGACATTTTGGCCATATTCACTATACATGTCGAATAAAGCACCACAAGCAATACATGCTTTTTCAACAACCCTTGCACAATGCCAGGAAAGAGGCCTTCAAGTAGAATCTGCTACAAACAACCCATAGTGTCTTTGCCACAGCCATGGTGGTCATATCCTGCTTCAACTGAATCAGTAAAGGCACTACGCTTGTGGAGAGGACAACATTAGACAACAATGAGAATATCACGGCCATCTGCGATACTACAACAAGTACAAAACCAAAGAGTACTCCTACTACAATTGCTTGCATGGAACTACCTTCATTAGTAGCCCACAGGCCATGTTGGTAGTGATGAGGATCGAAAAACAACAAACAATATCTTTAATATCAATGTTGCCATCAGTAATAGCACTATAGCCATTACTAGTAGTACTACACGCATATCCTCTGATACCTCCTTGCCCAAGTCAACAAGATTGGCTAATTATAGTGACAAAGAGGACGAGGACAGTGACTACAGCTAGCTCTCATGGTGGCAGAGTAAGCCGACTCTCGCAGCAGTTGGCCTCCTTACAATGCCAGGGTCTCATGGCCATATCTCTAAATTGTGCAGGGTCTCTCTCTACAGGCGTGCCTTGTCAGCATGCTATGCAAAAGAATGCAAACTTAAGGGAGGCTCAATGAAGGGTTGACCAGGGACATATCAAGCTGGGTGCCAAAACAAGCAGGCTGGGTTGAGATACCCACACCACATTTGGCGTACATATTGACCAAAGCACCGACAAGCACAACTTGTATCTCTAACAATCGCTCTTATGAATGAGTGTTTTTTGTGTGTTGTACATTTGGTGTTTGTAGTTTGAGTCATCATGTCATCATTTGACATATATACAAGTGGATGCAATACGTCCATGCATGCTTGTGCCCAAAGATCAAAATCAAAAAAGAAAGTAGGAAAAATGTTATGAAAATCCATTGAATATAGGGAAAACACGACCATACACAAGTATGGTTAGGAGGTGGCACCGTCCTCACCCATTTATATAATACGTAGAGATGTGCCTTTCTCTCATCTGTCCTTTTTTGTACCCCCCCCGGTGTTGGAGTTGCAATATGCTCATCTTTGGTGTCAGAGGATGTCCTTTTTCGTCAAATTTTATCCAATGAAAGACTTGTATATCTGTGATGTATGTTGAACTCAAACTTGAGCTATGTTGATTTTATTTTTGCTTTACTATGTTGATGGATGGCAGGTATGTTTGTAACAACAAAGACTATTCTCTCAAAAGAATAATAATAGAACACGATGAGAACTGGCTATCCCTAGGCACTTCTCTGAGAAGCATTTCATCTATCATATACTTGACAATGATCTCAGGCCTTGTGAAATCCTCAAATGTGATCACTTGACCAACCTCTTCACCAAGCCTGCAACAAAATTTGTCAACAACCCTCTTGGCTACAAACATTGCTGCCAATCTTCAAGGTTGTGTGCAACCAACCTTTTCCTTGTGTTGTGTACTTGGTTCTACTAGATATTGTGTAACTTGTGTTGTTTTCCTTGAATCAATCATATTAAACAAATGATATGGGTGAAATTTTGCCATACGCCAAAAGGCAACATTTTTTGTATTGTGTCAAAATGCTTGCAATCCCTTGCCACCCCAGCCCCTGGCTAATTTCCATACATAACAATCCTTTTTGGATTGTGCATATAAAGGATTAATTGCACATCTGAACTATAGGCTGGGTTGAGAGACAAATGTGACCTCCTCATTACTTACATTATAACACAACATCCTTCCGACTTGAGCCCATGTTACAAGTTAAAATCACATGCAGGGTACCCGCCCATAGCAAGCACAACAATAGTGTACAAATGTGTGTGTGTGTGTGTGTGTGTGTGTGTGTGTGAGAGAGAGAGAGAGAGAGAGAGAGAGAGAGAGGGAAAGAGAACTTGTTGTTTTTGGGTAGCGTACAATCTCCTAATGCGTGATGGAGTGCTGTGTGGGCGGCGTACACAGCTTTGTATTCTGAATTACTAATAGGCTTGCTTTTTTGGTGTTTAAAAATCCAATAACAATGAGTGTTTGGATCTTTGGAATTAAAAACCCCTTGGAGTCTACTGGGTGCAACACACCATGCCTCATGGTTTCTTTTCTAGTAGTAGCCTTTGCCTCTACATCTGCGCTTCAGCAGCCCCTAGTGGGTGTTTTGTGCACCTTGCTCAATGGTTCCAACAATCGAGGTCGTGTTCTCTTCTACAAGTCAATACTGGCCCCCATGGTGGCTCTCCCTACTTGATGCAATGCCAAGTTGCATAGGGTTATCGATCCCCCTGCCTTGCCGGCGACAGCCTCCCATTGTATAGCATGCCAAAAAGAATATGAATGCATGAGATCATGGCAGTGTTGCTTTTTTATCAACTTTCCAAGGAGCCAAATCATGAGACATGTTCATCTTTGAAGGGCGAGGCATCAAGGATCTGGCCTTATGGAGCTCTACTGTCAGTTGTCACCATGGGAGAGATCATTTTGGGATCTGTATTGGCCCTAATTCTCTCTTTTCCTTCATCAATAGGGAAACACTTTTCTGCCTTTTGTGGCAATAGCTCGACAACCAATGGCAAGAGAAAGAGAGAAGCTACTAGCAATATTATTGAGAAGGCGGAAGCCAAATTGCAAGTTCAAGGCTAGAGGTCAAAGGGAAACCTGCATTTGGAGCACCATTTGTCTGAATTGTTGCCTTGCATCCTTGGCCCGCCTTGCCTACCGCGAACACGATTTGTCTTTTGGTAAACGAGTTCTGGGCATTCTTTTCCTCTCATTTGAAAAGATAAATGTGAGACCCTTGTTAAAAATAAGGGGTGTGTCATCGACCTGTGTATTGGGGGGTGGGGTGTGGTTGGTCAACAACCTTGTGGCCAGTGGTTATTGGCTTGCTGGTGTCCTAGGTAGCTTCCCATGCACTCTCTAGTATTCTCTTGTGAATTCCAAGGCTCTGCACAACCCGAAGTAGCATCTAAAGCAGGCATCCTTGGTCAATTGTTATGCGTTATCGTATCCCTTTGCAGGAATGTCGAGAACCATGCTTAATTCTCTTATCGTTGCTACCTTGCATGCTCTTGTGCTCCTCTTGGCAATTAAGCTAGTCACATACCCGCTCTATGTCTAATCTACCAACTATTGTAGTGTCTTCCTTACTCTGTGTCTCTGGCTTTAGTTGGTGTAGGACTGCTGTAAAAAGTGTCGACGAAGACGGACGCAGGTAGCTAGCTAAAGGGACAACCGCCTCTTCTTTTTTATTAATAGGCTTGTTTTTTTTGCTTGGTGTCTTTTTTTATTAATAGGTGTTAACAAGGCGTCCACTTCTAGTAGTCATCGGCCGGGCTTGTCGGTCCAATAGGAAAAGGCTAAGAGTGATCGTTGATGAGAGTGCTCTTGCTCCATCTCCATCTTCTTCTTCATCTCCTTGTGTGTGTATGCATGCGTGTGTGTGTGTGTGTGTGTGTGTGTGTGTGTGTGTGTGTGTGTGAGAGAGAGAGAGAGAGAGAGAGAGAGAGAGAGAGAGAGAGAGAGAGAGAGAGAGAGAGAGAGAGCATTGCGACGGCACGGCGACGGTGAGGCGGTTGAGCGCGGTGTGCGCATCTGTCGCACGTGTCAAAGCAAGGGACTTGCCGTACACTATGTGCGAGCCAAAAATGGCTGCAAGCACACAACTAGATTAATCTAGCAAGCTCAAGAGAGCAAGGGTGTGTCACTCACTGCCCTATGCTCGCCTTCGTGGAGGATTCCTCGCCGCGAAGAAGAGGGAGCTACCATTTTGCCGCACTCAACCGCCTCGCCATCGCCGTGCCGTCGCAATGCTCGATCACACTCTCTCTCTCTCTCTCTCTCACACACACACACACACGTACACACACGCACACACACACACACACACACACACACACACAGAAGGAGATGAAGAAGAAGATGGAGATGGAGCACGAGCACTCTTCAATTGCACAACTGAGAGAATGAGTGATTTTTAGGTTTAGGTGACTTTTATATGAGCTCACCCATTCACACTTGGGTGCCCATGCTTAGCCAAATAACCCTTGAATGTTCAGTTAGAGTGCGCCTCTCATTGGCGATCACTCTTACCCTTTTCCTATTGAACCGACAAGCGCAGCCCATGACTACTAGAAGTGGAATCCGGTGGTTAACATGCCCAATTTCACGCTCTGGAAAGTCTTCATCATGAAAATAGTCATCTAGTTGACTAACCCATGCTAGAATCGTGCTAGCATCTTTAGTGCCATCAAAATCCTTGAAAGTGAAGGCTTTTCTGCTAATTTTGTTTTTCTTGGGTGCCGGTGCAGATTCGGTGCGTGCAGAATGCAATAATTTATCTTTAAGTTCTTGCCTTCGCATGCGTTCATATGTGAGTGATTGTTGCAGATTTTGAAGTTGTTCCGCAATCGTGGGTGCCTGAGGAAGGTGTGCCATGATTGCGTGCTTTTATGTTTTTTTTAAAATTAAAATAAATAAATAAATATTTTTAATTTTTAAAAAAATAGTAATGCTTAAAAAGGCTATTTGATGATATTCACAGATGCAATATGCGGAATAAAAGAGTAAAATAAATAACAAAAATGTAATATACTTAGCTGAAAATTTTCGGTGGCGTCCAGTCCGGAATGGCGATGCGCTAGGAAATTGCCAGAAAAGTGGACGGTCCGACGGTGCGTCACATAGCAGGTTCAATTTTGTAGCGTCCGCTCTCCCTTACCCCCAAAATAATAATACACTGACAATTTTACGATATGGTCACTGCCTCATTCGTGCCCTGCGTCGTGGTGGATAGTCGCTAATTATACGCGGCCTTTGATTGCCTCCTGTTTTGATCTTTGGATGCGTTTTATCCAGCAAAAATGTCCATCGTGGATCAAGATCAGTTCAATCGATAGCTTTGAGTGTTTTGCTAGATGCAAGGAATTTTGGATTCGTTCAAATCATACTCAATTTCGCCTTGTTCAAATCGACAGCTTTGACTGTTCAATGGCCGAGTAATGATAATGTGTGGGTGTCCTCTTGAAGTATCAAGAGTGGTTGAATTTAAAGGGCTTGGAGGGTTTTGCAGTGAACGGCCGAGTAGGAACAGTGGACAGCCAAATACTTTAAGCAAACACAAAAGTGTCACTTTTTCTCAAAATAGTGAGAAAGCATGCAATGGACCAGCGTGCAAAGAAGGATGCCGACAGCGCGCGAGTATGCAGAGCTTGCTACGGCCTGCAGAGGGCTTCTCGACCCGTGAGCAAGAAAGACAAATTGTACACGCACCTTGGGCGACCAGTTTGAGGGCGACTTGGCTGAATTCGGTGGTGGTCGACTGTGCTGGGAGTTGCGACCAAAAGCCTGTTCCCACGTTGATTGGAGAACCCAAGCCTCTTGGAGGTGCTAGTTGAAGCCGAAAATTGCCCAGATTAAAAGTTCTTGGAATCCTCTCGAATAATTGCAAAATTTTCTCTTCTCTTCTTCGCCGCTTCTTGCTTTCCTTCAATCTTTAAGTCTTCGTAGCAAGACTTCAAATCTTTGCTTATTTCAAAGCTTGCCGATTTCAACGCTTTGCCGATTTCAAAGCTCCGCCGGTTTTGAATTGTGATCGATATAGGTTTTCCTTGATTCTTGATTGAAGTCTACAATTCCTTAATGAAAAATTTCACCCAAATTTCTAAGATGTACCTCTGCTTTTGCAACCATAGCTTCTTAATTGACGAATTGGAGTCTTCTTGTTCGCATAATTACTCCAATTGAACGGAACCTTCGCTCTGATACCACTGTTGGGAGAAGAGGGGGGGAGATCGACCGCTTAAATTATTCAACACAAGCTCCCAAACATCACCATCAACCTGTCCACCTCTTCTTCCAATTTCCAAGCACACACACTCACACCTAGACTATGACACACACACACACACACACACACACACACACACACACACACACACAAAATAAATATAGAATTGACATAGACATGCTTGTAAGAGAGTGTAAGAGATGGAGACTAAATTAGAGAGTACACATCAAATAACCATAGCATAAGAGAGTAGAGAAGAGAATTTGCAAGAGAAAGGCCTAAATCTAGCCCCAAACTCCACGGCACCTCTCTTGTGGAGTTGGTATTTAATATATTATTTTTGAGTTTAAGGTGCCAAAAATTGATGCCCCTCTTTTTACAACCACTTCACTTTTGTAAATGAGTGAAGCTCATTAGTTCTTGCATGACCTATAAGGGGAGTTCCCACTACAACTATTTACAGAGCCATAGTGGCTTATTGAAATGGTGTTCTAAGATACTGTGCAAATATAAAATGGCCAAGAGTAATTGCCGTTGCCTCTTCATCAACTCCCCGCATTCCACTCTACAAAATCATCATCAACTCAATTAGTAAAATAAATAGACAGCACATAATTAACCATTACGCCAGCTATCCCAATTGCAGCTAACCACTACAACAGGAGGGTGCCCAGTCTCGTAACAAGTCGGTAGACAATGATATATCATGACTGAGTGTTACGCGCGGTTGGACTAATCGGACCTACAAAGTCTAAGCCCCACTTTTCAAATGGTTGGGCTACCTTGATGGGACGTAGAGGCATCTTATCCTTCCTTTGTGGCTTCTTAAAGCATTGGCATTCATCACATCCCTTCGCAAAAAGTGATGCATCTTTGAATAAGGTAGGCCACCAACAGCCTGATTGCAACACCTTTCTAGCTGTTAGTTCCCCTGAGAAATATCCTCCGGCTATACCCATGGTGGGCTTCTTGCAGTATGTATAAATACTCATTCTCACGGGCACAACGTCTAAGAATATCATTCTTCCCTAGCATGTAGAGAGTTCCTGCAATGAGAGAATAAGGTTCACATTCTTTTAACAATTTTCGAGCTATGTCCTTACGAAGCTCTTTGGGTGGAAAACCATTAACTAGAAAGTTCACAATCTTCTCACTCCATTCAGGCATGGTCTCGACTAGAAATAAGGAAGTATCAAGCAATTCATCATCGACTCTAGTAGGGGCTTCACCATTGGGTATGCGAGACAAACGATCCGCCATGACATGTCCTTTATCAGGTCTCACCATAATGGTAAAATCAAACTCAAAGAGAATTAACAAACATCGTGAATTCTTCTTGTGGAATAAGTTTTATTTATTGGATACAACAAGGCTTGATGATCCACGTAGAAAACAAAACTTGTTGGCATGAAGGTAGTAGCAAAATTTCTTCACTGCGTAAATCATAGCTAAATCTTCTCGCTTTGTAGTGGTGTAGTTTCTCTTGGCATCATTCAATTGACGACTTGCAAAGCTAATGGGGTAGTCCAATTTATGTTCTCCTAATTGAGCTAGAACACACCCAACAGCAAAGTTTGATGCATCAATATGCATATGGAAAACTATATTCCAATCAGGCACTCGTAGAATGGGAGCGCTTGTCAAGGTCTTTTTCAATGACTCATAAGCATGGTCACACTCTGTGGTCCAGTGGAACTCAATAAGAAGCTTGTACAAAGGACGAGCTATCTCGACAAAGTTTAAAATAAATCGTCATTAATAACCAACATGGCCCATGAACCTTTGAACTCCTTTATAGTTCATAGGTGGTGGCAATTCAACAATGGCTTTAATTTTGCTCTCATATGTGGAAATCCCATTTTTGGACATTATATGCCCTAAAATGACTCCATGTTTATCCCAAAATTGGCATTTGAAATGGTTAAAGGAGATGTGATACAATCTGCACTTCTCAAATACTTTTCGTAAACATGATAGACGTTCTTTCCAAGAGGAATAAAAACAAAGGTCATCTAAGAAAGCTTCACAAAACTCCCTTAAATATTCTCTAAAAGCAGTGTTTATTAATGTTTGAAAGGTAGTAGGGTATTGGTAAAGCCAAAAGCCATAACACAAAATGCAAACTCTCCAAACTCGGTTATAAAGGCTATTTTAGCTTGGTCCTCTAGTGCAATTGTGATTTGATTGTATCCAGAGTACCTATCTAAAAAGCTATAAGCTTCCTTTCCTACAACTCTTTCAAGCACATGTTCTCAATATGGCAAGGGGTAATGTTCCCTCCTAGTGGCGACATTGACCTTCTTGAGATCCACACACACTCTGAGTTTCCCATTCTTTTTTGGCACAATCACCATCGAAGAAACCTATTCTGAGTGCTCAATAGGGTATATGAATCTGCATTTCACAAACTTTTCAATCTCTTCTTGAACGATCTTTGCATATTTAGGATTCACTGGGTAGGGTCGTTGCTGAATTGGTTTAGCCATGCTATTCATGGGGATTGTGTGTTGCACCACGGAAGATGGAACACCTTTCATATCATGATATGTCCAAGCAAATATATCCCTAAATTCCTTGAGAAGTTCTTTAAGTACACACTCCTCAATCTCTGTCAGATCTTGGGCAATGAAAACAAGTTTGGACTCTTCTCCTTGGTCTGCTAAGTCTATTTCCTTAACTATCACTGGACTGTCATAAACTCCATTGCTTCCATCGATAGGTTTTCTTTGAGCCTTTGTATACACAATCTTACGTTCCTCTGTGGTGTAGGATTTGAAATGTTTAGGTATAGGGTGTAAGTGTGTCTTGTTGTTCTTTGGACCGTGATTTCACTTTCGATTCCTTTTGTTGTTGAGATAACTCTTGATTTTGTCGTCTCCTTACGGTACGGCTCAACTTTGGCTTCTCTGTAGCCTCTAGTTGTGCGATGTCAATGGTTTGTGGACTACACCACATAACGTTTTGAAGGTATTCACCCCAGTTATCTACCAACTTCCGATGAGCATCACATGCCCCTATATAATTAAGCCAGTCTACGGTAGATTTCTTTTTATTTATTCTAGCACGCACATTTGCTCGATATCGTCACCTCTTATATCTCTTACTCTTCTTGTCTAATTTTCGATTACGGCCGATCTCTAGTGAAGAGTCATTAGATAAATCGCTACTTGTGTCTTCTGCTCCCTTGGATACCCTAGATTGTCATCTAGGGTACCACTGGGCCCTGAATGGTTTGTCCCCACATTTGCACTAAGATTTAACTCAGATTCTTCATCCTCAGAGTCAATTTCAATTGATGATTCTGACCCCAAATCGTGTGGGCTATAGTCTTATGAGATGCTACTAGTTCCAATGCCAGTCAAACCTTCATCTTCTAGGTCATCCGAAGCTATATGCATTGCTTCTAACATATTTAAGGGTATGAGTGGTGGCATTTCATCCCCCTCAGGTGTTACCTAGGTGTTCCCCCTGTTTCCCCAAGTGTATGTTGCTGCTAAGTGGACCCAATCCACATTGTTCGACTCAGTCATCCCATGTAGTACATCCATATAAGGAGAATCTTCCCCAACATCAGTGTCCACTTCACATGTGTAACAATACTGCAATGGGACCGAGTGAACTGTGGTGTCAGATCTATGATCAATTATAAGCATGTTTCCTAGAGGATGTGCTCGACCAGTTACAAGATCCACTCAAATGACAGAATCTTAGAACTGCAAGTAGACATGGTTTTTAGACCAGTCATGCACCATTTTTGCTTCCCTCATGAAAGGACGTCCTAAGAGCATCTCAGGTGCCATAGTGTGCTTGGAGAAATCCATAACAATGAAGGTATTTCTTCTTTTATGTCCAAAGACCTTGATCTTGAGATCTTCTAGCATCCCAATATGTTTAACAATAGACCCATTGGCCATCTTTACTACTATGGTTGTGGTCCCAAGGTGAGATCTTCCCATAGTTTTCCATCAATTTTTAGTCACAATGCTAACCCCAACACCACCATCAAGGATTCCCTTCATAGTTAATCTGTTGGTAGTGATTGGTATGGTTGCATTGGATTGATCGGCCTCAAAGTATTGTCCCAACTTGTTAACAGGTATTTATACAACATGGTTCTCATCTTGGTTGGGTTGTGGATGTAAGTGTTCCTCCTCTATTGGCATCTCCCTAGCTCCATCCATCTGTGCAAATTGTGGTATCCCGACCTTCAGTTTTCCATTGAGGAAAGCTGGAAGAGCTAAGAAGAGCTCAGGGTCTCCATATAGTTTGGACATGATGGTGGTTCTAATTTATGAAGCCATGAAATCCATCAATTTGGCGATATGTAACGGCACCTTTTGGGCTTCAGTCCCTTGACGTGGGAAAGATGGGATCTCCATTTCTTCGATAGGGTCAGGTAGTCCCTTTGTAAACATTCTTTCCAACAAGAAGTGAGTACGCCCACTTTCCCATGACTTTAAGTCACTTTCTTCTTGGATGACACTAGGTACATGGCTAGGGGTATAAGGACTTTGTGAGGTTGTTGTTGCATAGGGAACACTGTGTCTATAATCTAGATCTGCCTAGGTGCTGGCTCTGGATCCCTTTGGGTATCTTCTACCAAACTCCTTGATTGCTTGACTCTCTTGATCTCCTCTGTAGGGTTTGGGTAAGTTCCTATCTTCTTTTTGGGTCCTTGCCATTGTGGCTCATGACGATCTTCCTTGTTGGTTTCTTTCTTAGTGGTCATTTTGGTCTCCATGGTTTCACCTGAATCAGAATCCTCTTCAACATCGTTCATATATACGGGGTCGTCATCAGTCCCTATGTTGGTCTTTGAACTGGGGTCTGACTTCGCTACTTTTTGCGATCTCTTCCTTCATGTTTTCTTCTTCTTCTGAGATTGGACAATTGATGCTGTGTCTCTTTCTTCAAGAATATAATTTTGTTTTTGGAGCATCGATCGTGTGAGTACGTTACTGGTACCACAAGTGTACTTTGTGATGGCTCCTTGATAACCTCAATCAAGTTTAATGGCGTGATCTTTGGTGCATTTGGATTATTCAGACATTGGGCAATCAAACGATCTATGCCACATTGATTACACATGAGTATCAACATTGTAGACGTGCTCGCTTGATTGGTTTGCATTAGTGTGGCGTTCTTTTGTAGCCTAATAGGACAGTCGGCCATACGATGTGGACCTCCACACTCATAGCATTGAGGAGGTGGTCTCTTGGCAGTGTAATTGATATTTTGGCCTCTTGCAGCAAGAGCAGCTACTTGATAGACTTGTCCCCAATAGTCCTCCATGTAGTATTGTGGACTTTCTTCAAGCGCATCAACCCCATAGGCAATATTAGGGTCTATATTTTCCTCACAGCCTTCCAAACAAGCAATAGATAACTCACAACCCACTTGATTCACAGAAGTGATTCTCGGATGTGGTGGTTGCGGTCCTAGCACTGGAGGTGGTAAGGGTGTTGTTTGAACAACATTTTGGGCCCTAGGGACCATGTATTGTGATCTTTGTTCAAGAGGTAGGGCCGGCATCAATGCATGCACTCGTTGGTTGGTCTATTGGCCATCGCGCGCTTAAATACTATGCAATCCTTAGCTTGATGACCATACCTCCCACAGGCATTGCAATTCCCATTGAATTTTACTGTAAAAGTAGGGCATTCACTGGAACTATGCGGACCATAGCATACTAAGCACCATTTTTGCTCCCTTCTTGGATACATATGATTGTTTTGCAGAGCACGATTGTCTCTAAGATTCTCTTGAATGTCCTTGGTGAGATCTGCTAAAGTTATCTCAGATATCTTTGGCTCCTTAGTGATAGGCTTTAGGGTCATTGGTTGATGCCCCGATGCTTGCGAGCTAGTAGATTTAGGCTCAACAGACACTCTTTCTCATTGAATCATTAAATTATCCTCCAATTGGATCGCATTGGTGGTGACTGCTTCCCAAGTGGTGATACCTCTAATGGCTAGGCCATTGTAGATATCCCCATGTTGTAATCCCCTAATGAATCTATCAAGTAATTGATTATTATTGAAGTGCTCATTTGGATTACAAAGAGAATTCAAATGCTTCAAGCGACTAATAAAGTCTCTCATCGACTCTCCTTCCTCTCGTTGGGCTTTCTGGAGCTGAGAGGATACACCCCAAAGCACTCCCTCTCGTATTTATTCCACCCTTAGGGTTCTATACCAATCCCTAGCCTTCCCACTTAAGTTAGGCTTAAAGCATTACTCATATGCAGTTCATTGTCTTCTCCTAGAGAATCATATATTTGTTCAAACACTTCGATATGCTTTCTCACATCCCCGTCTCCACTAAATTTTCATGTGAGATTGGTTATTTGTACTACCTTACTTCTAGGCTGTCTATCAGGCGTGTTACGCATATTCTCAGGAATAGATCGAGCGATGGTTTGAGCAAATGCTACCAAATCTCCTAAATAAGCAGGTATAGTGGCCGTAGGTGCAGGCACTCCTGGAACTACATGTGGGATGGGAGTTGGCCTTGGCCTTGGCATATGCGCGGCCCTCGGGTCCCATATCTCGTATGGTGATGTACCACATGGTGGTCCAAAGTTCACAGGTGTGGTCCTAGGCATAGCCGGTGCCGGATACGACATGTTAATGCTAAATGGTATGGCCCCACTTGAGTAAGAGCTCGGTTAATGCCATTGTGGAGTGTAAGCCCTTGGCATAATTGGGGGTGTGGGAGCTACGTGGGCATGAGTTGCGACATGTACATAGGCTTGATGCACACTTGTAGGTATTGTTGGGGGCACTATGCTACTAGGTAGCGGTGTAGTGCTAACAAACGAGTCCAAGGTGTACTTTTTGTACTCATCACCGGAGTAGGTATCATAGCCGTAGTGTCTCCGAGAGGCAGATGAGCTAGGTTTGAAAAAGTAAATCTACTACTTGTGGGTTTAGACTGTATCGAAACTCTAGGCGACACAATATATGAAGGGTCCATTGGACTCACTAAAGGAGTTTCCATCAGTGATAGTGTCGGTTTTCTGGCCTTGCCCGTATCCAAGAATCTCATAAGGCCCGTTGAAGGAATGTTAATCCCTCAATTTTTCCTCTCCGATTGGATGATGCTATGAATGACATTGCAGACCATCTATTGCCGCTCCTCTAGACTTGTGGTGCTAGAAGTAGATTGTACAACTTCTAACCAACCTATATGGTATGTGTAACTTGTGTACATGTCAGTCAAGGTTTCATTTTGTAGGTCATATTCCCAATTTTTGTTGAGAAATAACCCTTCTAGGCCTGGCATACTAGAGGTTTCCCTCGAGGCGGAAGCATTGTTGTTCCCCACAGTTTGACCCACACTGCCTACTAACTCAGGAGCACTCAATTGCTCGATTGCTATGCCTATTGTCCCAGGGGTCGGTGAGTGACACACCCTTGCTCTCTTGAGCTTGCTAGATTAATCTGGTTGTGTGCTTGTAGCCATTTGTGGCTCACACACAGTGTACGGCAAGTCCCTTGCTTTGACACGTGCAATAGATGTGCACATTTTTGGCGCCGTTGTCAAGGAGATGCCCTGCACTAAGCTCAAATAGCACTCTCTGTTTCTTTGTGGTGCAATGTGAGATGTAGGAAATGTAGAGAAAGAAGGTGTGTGGCTGTTGAGAAGGATTTGTGAACTTTGTTTTTGCTCAAGTGTACTGTTTTCTGTTAATAAGGTGTTAGATTTTTTTGCTGCAATGTACTGTTTTCTGTTGATAAGGTGTTAGATTTAAGGTATTAGATCTATAATGTTAGATCTGTAAGGTGCATAAAGTAGATTATTTAGTTAATTAGTTGCTGTAGTACTATGTTAAATAGTGTGTAACAATAGCTCTGTTAGTTGCAAGTAGGTAGGTTAGGTATGTGTGTGCGCGCGCGTGGTGCGACCGCAACGACCTTATCCTCCAAAAAAAAAAATATTTTAAAAAATATTTTTATTTATTTAAAAGGAAGGATTGGGATGAGAACATTCCCCAAGCCCAAGCCCAGCCCAGGCCCAGGGCTTAGTTACCCTTTGGACTTACTTATTTTAGCCTCACATCCAAGTAAAAATCGACCCTTTTGAGGACCATCGGAGCTTCGGGTAACCAAACGCTGTGTTGTAAAGCACACCACAACCCCCTGAGAGATACCCTCGTTTTGAGCTATCACACGCTCTAATCCAAAAATCATTTGTAAAAGTGAAGATGTTTTTATCTTTTGAAACTGGCCACTCCCGAGAAGAGGTGAGGGTTGAGGGCGGGACCAAGGGGGTTATGGTTTGGTGCTTTGATGCCCTCTCTCTCTCTCTCTTACACACACACACACAGAGTTTGACATCCTCTCTCTCTCTCTCTCTCTCTCTCTCTCGCTCTTTGCCAATAAACAATACTACAAGATATTACTACTCGAGTGATCCACAACTTCTCTCTTTCAACGAGTTGGAAGGTGGTCCGAGCACGGATGAACAGACAAAAAGCCATTCCATTAGCAATTTCATTCCAACTAATTAGGATTTTCTTTGTAATTATTGGGCTGCAAAGAAAGACGAGCAGAGAAGCAAAGAAATACATCCTTCTTCTACTCTTGGATTACCAAAATCCAAGACAAGGAAGAACATTTGTGCAGTGGTGGCACAATGTTGGCGCAAACAAACACTAGGTCTATCAAGGAATGAACAAAAGGAAATATTCCAACAACTCTTGGATCACTTGACATTTTTTGAGCAGCAAAAAAAAAAAAACAATGTCGAAGACACCATTCTATCGGGTGTGTGCAACACTTTGACTCAAATTAAGGTCTTGCACTCAGCAAATGAGCTTTTTGTGAAGAGAAACTCTTTGACAATGATCTTGAACAATAGTACATGTAAGACCTCAATAAACCGATCTAAAATTGGTAGTGTCCTGGGTATCCATCAAAGGAATATAGCTGATGCAAGTTCGAGGCTGGAGAATAAAGATGATGATGAAGTGTTGCCATTTAGGGCTTGTGAGAGACAATTGCCTCAAGGAACCACTATCACCAATGAAACAAGAGATTTGGTGCATGCCTTTTGGACATAGAGACAAGAGTTTCACCTAACAAGAAGGACATATGCAAAAAGAGAATTGGAAGGAAAAGTGTCGTCAAACATCTTGTGCATCTACTCAATGACTCTCAGGTACCAACAACTCTTAGCAATTGTAATTTGTTTGACAATCCTTAAGGCTGATTTGATGAAGACGGTACCAATTTTGGTAGTGTTCTATATGGTAGTGTTCTATATGGTAGTGGGTGTGTATAGTACTTTACAAAGGTTATATACAGTATTAGTGCATTCCTCTGTAGTTTCAAAGTTATCTTGCATAGAACCAAAGCCCTTGTGCAATACCAAATTTGGTGTTCAATAATTTACTACTAATTCCACAGCCTATCTATAGAGTACCAAAGCCTTTGTATAATACCTTTTCCTTCCCTAGAAACACCAAAGCCTATCTATAGAGTACCAAAGCCTCTCTCTATTGTATCAAAGCCTAATTGTGTCGTACCAAAGTCTTGTACATTACCTAACCTACTCCTTGTATAATACCAAAACATTCTTGTTTATCATCAAAGCATTTGCAAAGTACCCATATGATACTCTTCTGCATAGAGTTCTACTATGAGTCAAAAGTACCAAAAGAGTACCAAATTTGACTTTTTGTTATATTGCAATGGTCCTCCACAGTATCAAAGGTCTTTGTGTAGTACCCAAGCCTCTGTAAACTACCCAATTTGGTACTCTCCTACATGCCAATGGTTGTACATAGTACCAAAAGCCTAATGACAGTACCAAATATGGAAATAATATATTTTTATAGAGTACCAAAGCCTCACTCTATTTTTTCAAAGCCTAATTGTGTACTACCAAAGTCTTTGTGCAGTACCAAATCTACTCCCTATTTATTACCAAAGCATACTTATTTATCCCCAAAGAATTTGCAAAGTACCCATTTGGGTACTCTTCTTCATGAAGATCTACTATGAGTGAAAAGCAGACGAACAGTACCAAATTTGACATTTTGTTTTATGGCAAGGGTCCTTCACAATACCAAAGGTCTTTGTATAGTCCCCAAGCCTCTGTAAACTACCCAATTTGGTACTCTCCTGCATGCCATTGGTTGTACATAGTACCAAAAGCCTAAAGACAGTACCAAGTATGGAAAATATTATATCTATAGAATATCAAAGCCTCGCTCTATTTTGCCAAAGCATAATTGTGTAGTACCAAAGTTTTTGTGCACTACCAAACCTACTCCCTATATAGTACCAAATCATTTGCAAAATATCCATATTAGTACTCTTCTGCATAGAGTTCTACTAGAGTCAAAAGCAAAAGACCAGACCAAATCTGACTTTTTGCTGTATGGTAATGGTCCGACATTGTACAAGCCCCTGTAAACTACCCAATTTGGTACTCTCCTGCAGGCCATTCATTGTACAAAATACAAAAATCCTAAAGACAGTACCGAATATAAAAATAGTTTTTTATAGTGTCAGGTGTTTTATGAATAGTCCCAAATTTGTATAGCACCAAATGTTTTTAGAATAGTCTCAAATTTGACTGGTTTTGGTGCTATCCAGCTCTTAAATGCTATTCTCTTTCATGGGGCAATGGTTGTATAGTACCAAAGGCCCTCAAAAGAACCCACTTTGTTGTGTATTGATGTGTATTGGCTCTACATTGTACCAAAGAACGTAGAAAGGAATCATTTTGGTTACCCAATATGAAATTTTTGTACTCTACAGTACTATATTTGGTACTGTCTACAGCCAATTTTGGCATTTTATCATCTGCATGAAGGTAAAATTTTCTAATCTTTTTTGTTTTGGTGCCATAGGTTGAGCTATACCAACTATTCAAGAAGGCTCACCCTACAGTGGTCGTGTCTCCTAGATGCTTTGAGGCATTAAAGCCATACTTTGTCCGAAAGTTGAAAGAGAGGTATACTTGCTGCTGTGTATCCCATATGGAGATGCTCTATTTCAAAGAGTCTTTTAATCAGATGTGGCAAAACAGGTTTGGGTATCACAAGAAAGGTCACCTTTGCACTTGCTCCATATGTTGTAGAAGTGATATACAGAAGATTGTATTGCAAACCAAGCAGTATGTCAGCACATCACTAGTATGTGGGTATCCATCATGTGCTTGAACCCTCCAAATAGTGAATACTAGGCCAAGAAATGCTTGATGGGGGAATGCTCCCAATGTGGTGTAACAAAGTTGAAATATTGTCCCAGTGAGATAGCAGAGGATAGCAAGGAGGTGTTTGTGAAGGTTTTCATGGATGTTGGAACTGGACAGAGGCTGATGTAGGTGGGAGTGAGAAGAAGAGAAATGACTTGATTGTGCAACGAATGAAAAGTGCAGCTTTTGTTAGCCTATTTTCAGCCCACCTCACAAGTTTTATCAAGCACAACTTTGTCTTTCGTTGGCAAGCCCGACAATTAAAGGATTGTTTGCTCAAGTTTCCTAGCAATGTCGTTGTATCGGTTATTGAATTTGGAGAGAATTATTCTTTTAAAATTTAGAATGAGATTCAGTCAATGCATTGGTGGTCTACTCAAGTCCCAATACTTGTGCACATCACTTATGTAAGAAATGGAGAAGGCGGTGTTCAAAAGATGCTACACTTTTACATATCAAATGATAGGCAGCATGATACATTGTTTGTACAACATTGTTTCATGCTTCATGACAAGTGGCAGAAACAACATGGACATTGTTTGAAGCACCATTGGGTGTGGTCAGATGGAGCTGCTTCACAATTCAAAGCTCATTAGACCTTACTATTTTGTGTCCAGGTACTATCAGATGACATCCTTGCATGTGATGCATAACTTCTTAGCATCCATTCATGGAAAAAGAGATCATAATGGGGCAGGGGTAATCATCAAGAGAACCTTGACACATGAGGAATTGAAACCAGATGGCTGGCCTTTGAAGTGTGCAACTGATGTGGTCAACTATTTGAATGCAACTTTTTAGCTAAGAGAACAGTCTCACAAGTCTAATACATAGAGAGTCTTTTAGCTTATTGGTGTGGATGATGTGCAACGCGATCTCCAGTGGGACTATGAGTGCATCATGGGCTTGTGCTCATTTCATTGTGTTGATGGGTATTCAAAGGACAACCAGTGCACCATACGCTTTTGAACACTTTCATGCTTTTGTGATCCATGTATGAGTGGGATATGGAGAAGATGCAAAAATAGAATGCCTAAAGAAGAATGGAAATATGTTTCCATCAAACCACTACCAGAGTCTCTAAATACAAGAAGGGACAACAAAGAGGATGATGGATATTCAAATTCTATGCCAATGAGCCAAGTTTTTATCTTGCCATTGTATGAAGGATGCCCCCAAATGTTATGTGGAATGTTGTCCATTGGGGATAAATTTACAGTGAAAGCAACCGAGGCTAAAGAGGACTTCTACCTTGTCAAATTCATGAAAGTGTTGTAACAGACAGAGAGAGCATAGAAAGATAAGTGGCATAACAAGATTTTTAGAGGCGGGAAGGTTATTGAAGGCTTCTACTATGTCCAAGTGGAAGAGGAAAAGTTGATACATATAGCCTATTGGATCAAACATCTCCAGTCATGATCTACTCACATCTTGTAAGGGCCATACGTTTCTTGATGGAGCCTATTGCAGGAGTCCTTAATTAATTCAAGTTATCTAATGAAGTATATAAGAACCTATACAATAGCATGCCATATGATGATGATGAGAGAGATGGTGCATCCATGTTACTTGAAACACGATTCTAGAACCCCTAAGTATGCAAGTGAATGCTTTTTCACCTAGACAAGATACATATTTTTCTTCTCATGATTTACTGTTTTTCTGCTGCAGAGCTTTCATAGCCATTACAGGTGCCATTGCTGCAGTGTCTTCCACTTACGTGAGCCCACAGCTCAGTCGAGAGTGTGTAGCCTCTTCTTGGAGTGGCCTCATACACACAAATAGAGTGGGAGTTTGGCGGCATTGTCTTCTTCGACTACAGGTACAGGTACAGGTACAAGTACATGTATAGGTGCAGGTACAGGGAGCTTTGGATACGGGTTTCTTCCGTGGTTACAAAACATGTATTTTGACTGTGGGACAACCATGTATATGGTTGTGGTTTGAGTGGGAGCTTCTACTTTTCTGGGCAGTCTGTTTATGCGTGTTCTTGAGCTACAGGTTTACATCATCTATGTATGTTGATGGATGTGGATATGGCAGTTTGACAGACACTCTTTATGCATGATATTGGGGAGATTTGGTTCACTTATACATAGAGTGGGTTTGCTCTTGCTTGCAGTGTTGCGGTTTGAGTACGGACAGGTACTTGGTTGACAATAGAGATTAGACTTCGTTGAGCTTGTGCATTGGTTATATGCTCACTTGGATCCATTTATGCTCACGGATTTGTGTAAGCTTGGTCAACTTATGTCTCTATTGTGGTTATTCAGACATGGAATATGTTTATGCCTCTATGACAGCTCATTGTTGATGCATTTTGTGGCACGGTTTGCCTAGGCCGGTTGAGTTACAGGTGTCACAGGTTTATGCATTTGTTTGTGGATTTCTACGTACGTTTTTTGACCATATTATGGGCTGATTTATACTCTATGCGTTTGCTCTTTGATTGAGCAGCATGTGTTGTCAGATTTGCAACACTACTTTGTTGTGGCAGTTTGTTGGTTGGTTATAGGTTTCTGATTGTTGCATTCTTGTTGTAATGGGCACTAAAGAGGACAAAATTTTCAATATCGAGAAGTTGGATGGTGCTAACTTTTCATATTGGAAAGATCAGATTTGGGATGTCTTGGTGCAGAAGAAACAGATTCGACCTCTAAAGTTGCAGGGAGTTAAGCCAAAGAACATGGAGAGGGATGATTGGGAGGAGTTGGATGAGATGTGCAGGTCTACCATTAGGCTTTCCCTTTCAAAGTTTATTTATTACAATGTGAAAGATGCACAGGGTGGAGCTTATGAGCTATGGCAGTGGATTTGCGATATGTATGATAAGCATTCGGCTGCTTCTATGGTGTATTGGATTAAAAAGCTTATTGATTTGCGAATGGAGGAAGGTGTTTCCATGAATGCGCATTTGAATGAGTTCAATACAATTTCCAGCCAACTTGCTATGCAGAAAATTACGTTTGAGGACAATGTAAAAGCTATGTTTTTACTTGTCATGTTGCTTGAGTCATGGGACACATTTAGGACAGCCATAAGTAACTCGGTTCCTGCGGATGAGTTGACAAGTACTAATGTGGAGTCTAGTCTTCTCACGGAAGAGATTAATTGAAAGAATAATGCAGGTAGTAAGTCTTCTAGTGCAATGGTTGTCAGAGGCAGGACTATGGACAAGTATAAATCCAACAGGGGTAAATCTAGAAGCAAGTCCCGTGCAGGCACAAGTAAAAAGGATGTGGAATGTTTTCATTGTGGTAGAAAAGGCCATTTCAAAAAGGATTGCTACAAGTGGAAAAGGGGAAATGGAGATGGTAAGAAGAAAGACCATGATGCTAAGGACAAGCCTAAGTCCAATGTCAAGATTGACGATTTAAATGCAACACAGGGAGAGTGTAGCTCTCAAGATGACCATGTATGTGCTCCGACTAGTGCTACTAGTGAAGAGCTTGGTGATGCGCTGCTTGCATCCTATTTTGATGATGCTTTTCTTCTCACTCATGAGAGTAGTATGCCTATGGATTGGGTCATTGACAGTGGTGCTTCTTTTCATGTTACGCCTCATAGGTCGTGGTTTCATGACTATGATGCTTCGAGCACAGGTACTGTCAGGATTGCCGATGGGCGTTCTATGCAGATTCATGGCATTGGGGATATTCATTTGGCTATGCCAAACTCTACTACATTTGTCTTGCAGGGTGTGCGTCATGTGCTGGCTCTTGCAAAAAGCTTGATTAGTGTGGGTCAGTTGGATTCACTTGGTTTCAATGTATCTTTTGGTGACGGAGGTTGGAAGCTCACTAAGGGCAGCCTTGTTTTGGTTAAAGGTGCTAAGAGGAATACATTGTATTCCCTTTCTGTAGCTAGTGTGGCTGATCACATTGTGGGGATCACTGAGCAACCTCCTGCTTCTTTATGGCATCAGCGTTTGGGGCATATGTCACTGAAAGGTTTGAAGTTGTTGGCACGTGCGGATTACATTCCCGTTTCAGATTTTGGTGGTTTTGAGTTTTGTGAGCATTGCCTTTATGGTCGACATGCTCGGTCTTCTCATAAGAAGAGTGTTCCACATAGATCTTTGGAAAAGCTAGCTTTGGTGCATAGTGATGTATGTGGGCCGATGCCCAATGCTTCTCTTGGAGGTGCTATGTACTTTGTTACGTTCATTGATGATGCTAGCAGGAAGGTATGGGCATACCCCATTCGTAAGAAGGATATGGTGTTTGATATATTTAAGCAATGGTTGGCTCTTGTTGAGAACCAATCTGGTTGTAAGTTGAAGCTCTTACGTACGGACAATGGGGGTGAATTTATGTCTCATGCTTTCACTACATTATGTGTTGAGAAGGGTATATGGCGTGAGCTTAGTGCTCCCTATACACCTCCTCAAAATGGTGTGGCACAGCGCATGAACAGGACTATACAGGAGAAAGTCTGTAGTATGCTTTCTATGACTGGTTTGTCAGATGGATTTTGGGCTGAAGCAGTTGCCACTTCTGTGCATTTGATAAATCGTTCACCTAGTGTTCCTTTGGGCTTCAAAGTGCCTGAAGAGGTATGGACAGGTTTGCCACCTTCGTATGGTCACCTTCGTGTTTTTGGTTGTGAAGCTTATGTACATGTACCTAAGGCAAAACGCAACAAATTGGATCCAAAGAGCAAGAGATGTATCTTCTTGGGTTATGGTAGCTCTGGTGAGATGGGTTATCGATTGTGGGATCCTATTGACATGAAGATTGTGTGCATCCATGATGTTGTTTTTCATGAGGACTCTATGTATAGAGCATCACCGCGAACGATTGAGGTTCGACGTGTGATATTTGAGGAGGATGGTCATCGTTATGATGGTCCCATGGCTGCTCGTGGGAAGCCCATTGACCCTCAGGTGGGAGATCAACCCTTGTTGGGAGATCATGTAGATCAGCCCTTCTTGGGAGATCATGTAGATGTGGGACAGCCAGATGCACCTCCTGCACAGTTTTTGAGGCGTTCAGAGCGGCGTGCAAGACAGCCTCAACGTTTTGTGCCTTCTATGGATTATGTATTGTTGACTGATTGCGGGGAGCCATCATGTTATGATGAGGCCATGTCTAGTGTTGACAAGCTCAAGTGGGAGCAGGCTATGCAGTCAGAGATGGATTCGTTGATCCAAAATGATACGTGGGAGCTTACTCCTTTGCCAAAGGGTAAGAAGGCACTACCATGCAAGTGGGTTTACAAGATAAAATTGTGTTCAATGGATGCAAAGCCTAGGTACAAAGCAAGGCTTGTGGCTAAAGGATTCAAGCAACAGAAGGGCATTGATTTTGATGAGATCTTCTCCCCAGTGGTGAAGATGTCTACTTTGCGTATGTTTTTTGCTTTGGTAGCTACAGAAGACATGGAGTTGAAGCAAATGGATGTAAAGACAGCTTTCTTACATCCGGACTTGCACGAGGATTTGTACATGGAGCAACCAAGTGGGTTTGTTATTCATGGTTCAAAGAAGATGGTATGCCGGCTTCTTAAGACCTTGTATGGGCTGAAGCAATCACCTCGTGAATGGTATTATAATTTTGATGCATTCATGAGTTCATTGGGCTATGTACGCAGTTATGAGGACCCATGCCTCTATACTCGCAAGGCTGCAGATGGTAGTCTTATTGTTTTGGTTTTGTATGTGGATGACATGTTGATCGCAGGGAAGTGTATTTCTGATGTGGATGCCTTGAAACATAGGCTACATGAGACCTTTGCCATGAAGGATCTTGGGGATGCCAGTCATATTTTGGGTATGTGGATCACTCGTGATCGTTCTCGCAGGGTGCTCTTTCTTAGTCAGAAAGAGTACATTGACAGGGTGCTTGAGCGTTTTCATATGGAAGGGGGGAAGGCCATTAGTACCCCGTTGCCTCCATATGTAAAACTCAGCCATGATGACTGCCCTCAGACAGATTTGGAGACTGCAGAGATGTCTCAGATTCCCTATGCGTCAGCTGTTGGTTCCTTGATGTATGCCATGGTGGCTACGCGTCCAGATCTTGCTCATGCAGTTGGTGTGGTTAGCAGGTACATGTCTAACCCGAGCAAGCGTCATTGGGATGCAGTGAGAGGTATTCTCAGATACTTGAGAGGGACTTCAGAGTTGTCCCTATGTTATGGTGAGAAGGATATGTCTGTTTGCGGATATACAGATTCAGACTATGCAGGGTCAGTGGACTCGAGGAAGTCTACTAGTGGCTATGTGTTCACAGTTTTTGCAGGTGGACCCGGTTTCGTGGGCATCACGTTTACAGCCATGCGTTGCTTTAAGCACTACATAGGCTGAATATATGGCTGCCACTGAGGCTGCCAAGGAGGCCGTATGGCTCTCATGACTAGTGGGAGATCTTGGTATGGCTGGTGATGCTCCGATGCTACATTGTGATAGCCAGATTGCCATAGAGTTGGCACGGAATCTTGTCTTCCATGCGAAGACAAAGCTTATTGAGCTGAGGTATCACTTCATACGAGAGGTGCTAGAGGACAAGCGCATAGAGCTTGTCAAGGTACACACTGACGATAACCCTGCTGACCTACTCACGAAGTCGTTAGCCTCACAGCGGTTTGCACACTGCAGATCGCTGATGGGTATGGCTTGACTTCTTTTGCTGTACTTTGGCCACTTTAAAGGCACACTGCCTTTAAGTGGGAGATTGTTGGGTTAAAGGCCTGTGTGCCCGGATGCCCGTTGTTCAGCCGCCCATGTACAACCATTCTTTTACTCATTCGTAATAACTATACTTATAACTACACATTGTAGTGTGAGTACCGCCCTGCCACACACTGTGTCTATCTCCTTCTTCGTGCTGGCTCTGTGTGTGTGTGCTCTCCGATCCCAACAAATAGTACCAAAACGTTTACTATAGAATCCCTTGCATAAGTTCATGTACCAAAAGGGAGCTAATCAGTACCAAAGTGATGACAAGTAGTATCAAAATTTGGTACTGTAGAATTCTTTGCATAAGTTCATGTACAATATTATGAGCATTTGGTGCAAGACAATGGATCCAAGCTGCAACTATATATTTGCAACTTTAAGGTTTCAAATACAAGTGATGCACAGTAGGGTCTCCAAAACCTGATAGACAACATGGCTCACTACCAGCATGAAGTGAGCAGTGCCAAATTCTTGAGAAAATTTGGTACTAGAAAGCACCAAATTTGGGACTGTTCTAGCACCAAATTTTGTATATTTTCACCATTGTAATAACATCAATGTCAGGGATTTCAAAAAATATGCTTTTAGACTACAAACTAGTAGACAACACAAGAAAAGACACTAGAGATCAAGATCCCAAGACAGTGTACCAAAAAAGTGGTTTTCCAGTATATAATATGCAGCATAATACAAAATTTCACCAAGTACAATAGTTCAAAGATCTCCTAGGTCAAAGGGATAAAATCTGTAAGAGTAACCCTCCAAGTAATCAGCAACATATTCAGAAATATCATCTTCTATGTCAAAGATAGGGTTCTTGTGACTGTACGGTGTTGGGTACCAATTGCATATCCATTCGAGCAACCACGGCAAAATGAGGTCTGCCAAGTAAAAAGGGTGTTCTTTTCCTACCACAACAGGGTAGTATGATCTGATTGCAAGACAATGCTCATAGTTATTTTTTAGTGACTTGTATCTACAGTCATCCACCATAGTGCTAGCATCAAAATCTTGGTGCATTGCCCACACTGCCCAAGGTTTTTTTAGGAAAACAGGTTTGTCGCCCACCACTTTGGGCACATGTGGCACCTCCGCCATACTTTGCCACGAGGTCTCACAGTCTTCTTGGCATACTATATCTGCCATGCCAAAGAGGAGGTTAGAATTATGCATAACCTAGCCTCTGAAACACTCAAGGCTTACATGAGTTACCTGCAAAGTACTTCTGCCTCACATGTTGGGGGAAGCAAGCGTTCAACATTTCTAAAACCTTTTTTCTTCTACAACAGGACCACAAAATTATCTTGGCTGTCTTTTTAAAATTAATATGAACTCCTCAGCTTATGGCCTTACAAGACAAATTAGCGAGCTATTGATTCTGACGATCCGTGGTTGGAGCTTCTTGTTCAATACCCAAAGGCCTTCTGGAAGTTCATTGCAGCTTGTCAATGACACCCCATTAAGATCAAGCACAATCAGCCACCCGGGTTTATCAGCCACATCAGGCACAAGCGTTGTGTTTGTCAGTGGCTCATCTAGCCACCAAGAGTTTACTACAATACCAACACTCCATATGAGTGGAGGAAAATAGACAGTGCCAACAGATAGTGCAATCATCATATCATAAAAAGAAAACTGGTGACACCAAAAACTACCAAATTTGCTACTCAATACTACCAATTTGGTATTGTATTGTGCAATACTTAGTTTGGAAATGGTACTCAATAGTACCAATTTGGTAGTGTATTGTGCAATACTTAGTTTGGAAATGAATACTAACATTGGAACACATTTACAAGTTGAACACACCACAGTATTATAAAGAGAACAAGAGATGAAAGATAGAGGTCAAAAGTTGAATTGATTCAGTGAAATGAAAAGCACATTGTGCAAAATACATTTGCATGTGAGAAGAGCTACAACTTGCATGCACGAGTCAACTGGTCATGGGCATGGTTGTGCTTCTTTCTTTGCACACAAAAAGATCCGACAGGGTCGTCAAATCAGAAGAACCGCTTGTCACATTCTGTACATACTCCCCTGTCAGTGTTTTCCACTTTTGCATCCTCTGCTACCACTTGCTCCTTGGCATTCTCGACTGCATCCGTGTTCTTTGCTTTGCCTACCTTTCCCCTTTTTTCATGTTCCCCTTTCCTAAATTGTGTCCCTTTCCCTTTCTTGGCATCATCCACCCCTTTCCCCACCTTGGCATCCACCCCCATCTTGTCCTTCCCCTAATCCCCCTTCTTGGCTTTCAACCCCTTCTTCACCTCCCCCTCATAATCCTTGGCCTCCACCCCATGCTTGGTCTCTTTCCCTGCCCCTTTAGGTTCTTCCACCCCCTACTTGGTCTCTTTCCGTGCCCCTTTAGGTTCTTCCACTCCCTTCTTGTCTGATGCACCTTCCCCTTGCCTATTCTCATCCTTGCTAGTGATATGATCTTCGGACATCATGTCAGTAGCATCTGCTCTGGCAGCATCCAGCTCCACTTCCTGAGGGACTTTACCTCCCACATTGTCTGTGTTCTCCCTAACATCCTTGTCCTTGTGGTCACTATTTCCTTCACTATCCCCCATGGTATCACAACGTTGTCCCTTCTCATTCTCTTTCCTTTCCACACTACCATACTTTAAATCATGGAGAGCATCCCCTATCTCTTTAGTAACCTCATCCTCCTCCCATATACGACTTGCAGCATACATTGTGGCACCCTATCCATCCTTGAATGCCTTTCCATTTCTTCCACTAGGCCCAACCACTGCAGCATCCTCCTCCTCTACAAAAACAACAAAAGACGGTATGTACTTACAAACAACCTCACATTTAGTGCAAGTAAGCATATGATTTGTAGATCACACGCATACTTACTCTTCAGAAGATGATGCCCAATGACCCACGACTTTCCATCTCAGGGATCACCATAGTACAACCAGGTTTGGCACAATGATCCTTGCTTTGTAGAAAAGCACTGAAGCAAAGGGGGTGATACTGATGTTGGTACTCAAGCATAAAGGTTCCAACAACCCTGCGAACTCCAACAGCTCACCACGTGCAACACACACACACCAAACACGTGGATCATACCCACAAAATCAACAACCTAGGGCCTAGGATAGAACATTAATCTCTTCCCAAGCCCAACATCAACAATCATCTCTTCACAAAGAGGGTGTGGCCTTGTGCTTCCTTCTATGTTGCCTCCAGCAGATCATACTCATCCTGTTGCCAAACAGCACCAAAGGGGGAACCAAATTAGTACCAAAAGCTACCAGTTAGTACCAAAAGCAGCCCTCAAGGTTTCATACTAACAAGTAGTACCAAAAACTACCAAAAATACCAAGTCATCAATGACAGAAGACACTACCAAAATTCGAACCAAATCAAAACCATGAGCTACCAATTAGTAGTTGAAACATAAGCAGGGAAAACAAAACCCTAACAACCACCAAAACAACGTTGTTAAAAGCTACCATAACTACCTAAAACTACCAATACCACCAAAACAAAATTGATAGAAAGCAACCATAAACCACCAAAGGGGGAAACAGAATTCTACCAAAAGCCTTCAATTAGTACCAAAAGCTAGTAGGCAGTCCTCAAGGCATCTACCAAACAGTACCAAAAAACTACCAAAACTACCAAGTCATCAATGATAGACGACAACCATGCACTAAAAATTGAACCAATTCAGAACCATGAGCTACCAATTAGTACCAAAAGCTTCCAGTTAGTACCAAAAGATTTATAAATACACCCAAGACAAAAATAAACTATTCAAACATAAACAAAACTACCAAAACAACCTTGTTAGATCCATGCCATAAACTACCAAAGTGTAACCAAAAACTGCCAAAAGCATACAATAAGGGTTTAATGGTACTAGCAGCACATTTAAAACTACCAAAATTCTCAAAATAGCAAAATTACCAGACTACCAAACATCTAATAACAACATGATAGAAGATACCAAAACAAGAAAGTAGAACCAGAAAGGCCCAAAAGATACCAGTATGAATAGAAACTACCAAAATAGCATGGACAAAAATAAAAAAATCTACCTGAAGCTACCAATCTACCTAAAATATGCAACTACCATATAGAAGCAAGAGGACCAGACACTGACAAAACTACTAAAGCAAGATTTACAGATACCAAAAACTACTAAGAGCTTTCATGAATATGAAAAACTACCAAAGGATTTCAAAACTGCTAGAATCTACCAATATTGAAAAAATTAATTGAAGTACCAGAAACTGCCATAAACCACCAAATTTCTTAGAACTACCAAGGCAGGAGCAAATATAAGTTATTAGAAATCTGCCAAAAATACCAAATCCACTTTCTCAAGGCATGGATGTCAAGAATTACTGGAGATCAACTTCCTTCTCAAGCTTCTTCATGTCCTCATTATTTCCAATTCGGTGAAGCATGCATCGACTGGCTCCCAAATTAGCCTCCACCTCTTTGATGTCCTCATCATTGCAAGGGTTTTCCTCCTTTAGTTTTGCAAGCTGCAGTTCATAGTGCTCTATGTCACCTTTTATCCGCTTTGCAGCAACATTGGAACCCTCCGGTCTCAACAAAGTTTCCTTATTCTGCTGTAGAGATGATTTCAACTCTTTCAACTTATCAGATGCATTTGCACATGTCTGAGGCACTCTCTCTACAATACTTTCTAGGTCTGAAACATAGTCAGGTGTCTCTACATGACATTATGGAGGGTATATGTTTGTACAGAGATTACTACCACTTTGCGTAAGACGAGGCTTCTTAATAGATGACACCATTTGTGGGAGGCACCATTTTCCCTTCATCAAGTTTTGACCTTCCGTTCCAAGCCTCTCGGGCGACTGGCACACATACTAAGTACATTCTCTCAAAACCTCACCCATGAAACCTTATGGCTTGTAGGGTCCTTTGTTGCCGCATAGCAATTCTCAAGAGCAAAGCAGCATGCAAACTTTGCATTGATCTCCCCACAAGATGGAGGGGCTTGGTATACCTTATGGAACACGAACGTGCAATCTTCAACCAGTCTCGACTGCACATGATTCAAGTAAACCCTTGCATTCTTTTGGTAGTGTTGCTTGAAAACAGTCATCCATTGGTCATCAGGGATGTATTCTTCGTAAGTTCCTTTGGAATCACACCCTCCATGCTCATACCATACTCCTTATGCAGCTCTTCGTCTGTATAGCAAAACTTGGTCAGAAGAGGGTATTCCTCCATTTTGCCTGCAATGTGGAAACACATTTCAATAATGGAAAACTCAACACAGAGATTCTAAATTGCTCTTTAGCACATGGATGACCTTGCCAATGCAAAAGTTAAAATTGTGCAGTACCAAAACTGTAAAGTACCAAATTTGGTACTGTAAAGTATCAAATTTTGTATTGTAGACCTGTAAAGTACCTCAGTTTATATGTTAACCTTCACTACCCAATTGAGATTTAAATTTGTGGTCAACTCATAGCATGTATTCTTGCATGCATGCAATGCAAAAAAAAATAAATGTAGAGCACTCAAGATACCATACACACACTTGCATGCATGCAATTTAACAAGAAAAACGATTGGTCTCAAAATTTCAAAATCTTCGAATGACAATTGCTACCTTTCATGAAAGAAAAACAAATCCAATGACACAAAACAACCATGTACACATGTGAAGGATGAACACCAACCTCTGGACTTTGTAGATGATTGAGTCTCATCCTTGCCAAAAAGCGCTCCAGACTTAGCCGATTTCTCCACAGAGAAGTCCCCCTTTCTAGCTCTCGTGTTTTGGTGTTGATAGATTTTGTACTTGTGAGGGGGGGACCTTGCATCCATGGTCCTAGGCTTCTTCCCCTTTCCCCTTGTCTGGTGAAGCCTTGGCAGCAAATTTCCTTGCAGGAATCCTCATAGTCATGATGGTGCACAATTGGTGACCTTGCTAGCTGCACAACAGAATGAAGAACGTGCTGCCCGCAAGAGAGGTGCAAAGCCTTTTCTAAAAAAGGCTTGACAAAGGTGGTATGTGAGAGAGGTGTAGAGCCGCTAAGAGGTGTAGAGATTCTGCGAGGTGCAGAGAGTGGTTGTCGTCATGTCACACGAGTGCAAATGTGCAACTCCCATCCATAATTGCACTCACATTTTCATTGAAAGGAGTGGTGTTTAAAATTTTAATACATTTATACTTTCAAATTCCTACTCTCTCGAAAAAAAAAACATTCCCCCGTACAATACTTAAATTTAGAGGACATACAGGTTCCCTCCAAAACAACCTGGAAATATGCAGAAGTACCAACTAGGTAGGAACAAAAAAGGTCTTTTTTTTGTACCGCCAATGCATGCTTTTAGTCAATAATGGTGTCGAAAAGAAACCTCTAGAGTAGGCCTTCATGGCTATTTCTACCTACTGCCCAATGGGACTCGTTTTGGGTGGAGTGATTAGGGTTCTCCATTTCAGAGGATGATAGTGTACATAATTGAACCCAAGAAAAGGGCCACATTTCTCCTTCAAAATACACGAGTAGCAACCTTAAAAGATATTGTCAAAATCGTAGGCGAGCTACTATTGTGGCTCTACTCTCAACACTTTGCACTTCATAAGCTAGATAGATACAACATGCCATACAAACGATCAACACATTCCATACCAAAATCCCTAAAGTAGAATGAATCCTATTCATGAAAATTCCGTGATCTGATCCTACATGATATGATTGCTTCTGTAGGGTCAAAGAAAGCAAAAAAGAATGTATACATGCACAATAGAATTGTACTTACCCACATTGCTTTCTATACTTTGAGAAGGATATATGAGCTATCATATGCACTAAATTATGAAGATTGGTTCTACATGTGCAAACTCACATTGCTTTCTATACTTTGAGAAGGATATACAAGCTATCATACACACTAAATTATTAAGATTGGTTCCACATGTGCAAACCTAGTGATCGGCTTCAAAATATCAAGGATTAAAGTGAAGTCTCAAGGGGAACCGTCAAAGGTTTTGCCTATTAAACCTTGACCAAGGGATGATCCTGAGGTGGAAAGCTTGAAGAACCACCTAAGGAACAAGACTATCATGGCCATGGAAAATGAAGTGGTAGAGAAAATACTACAAGGAAGAGTCTCTTAAGGATACAAGCCATGAAGAGCATGAACAGATGAATCACAAGTTTACCAACAACTAAAGATGTGATCAAAACATGGATACACAAAGACCAAAAGAGAAAACTACCCAAGGAGATGTTTCAAAATAGCAAGTTTGAGAAACTCATATGAAGCCAATTGCTACTATTGTCACAAATAGTCAAATCCACTTTTGTCACTCTACCTATCATAGATATGGGTCCAAAGGTCAAATTAGTCAGGATGATTGGAGAGAAATTGAGGAATTGGGAGCTCAGTGAAGAAGTGGAAGATAGAATTCTCAAAAGAACATCTTCCAACACTACATGAAATGTAATTTGTGGACATATAATCAGATAAAAGTCCATGTAAAAACTGAGTATTGGTTCCTACAAAGAGAATGACCAATGGGCTCAAAGACATAGTGGATTGGAACAAGCACACATTAAAGTTTTGAACAAAGCCACATTGGTCCAAAAAAAATCATGGTAGAGAACAAAGAGAAAAATAAAATCTTCATATTATGAACATCACATTACTAGAAAAGGACCATTTCAAAGAAAGCAAGAGAAGAAGAAGATTTGCAAAGAAAAACAAACTCAAGTAGTATGTGACTGCCTCATCTACTTAGAAATTTCAGTCCATGCTACTAAAGAGGTAGTAGAGCTATGAAAGAGGGAGAGCTTTATATGATGGAACTTTAGATTATGGAGCTCTCTCTTTAGATAAATATATACATAAACACCAAGCCTCATAAGAAGCACTACAAAGGCTAATGGAGGTACTTGGAATGGCATCCTAAAACATATAAGGGGCTAATCTATGGCCATCAATCCTAAGTATGACTTGCAAATTAAGACACCCCAAGAAGAAGCTAGAAGTGAGAATCCTAGGAACAACTTTGGTGGAGCAAATGCTACGGTTGTTTCATGTAACTTTAAAAACCTATGTTTGTTTTGTATGAACATCCTCTTCCAGATATCTGTGAAGAAATTTCGTCTTTCCATCCATTTGGATAAGTTCCATGTCCTTAGTGGCTACTAGTCTAAGCACAAGACGTAATGTAGTCATCTTGACTACTAGAGAGAAAATCTCATCAAAATCCATGCCTCTTTTATGCATGAATCACTTAGTGACCAATCTAAACATAGGTTTGAGATCTTCTGATTTGTATTTCTTCTTATACACCCATTTGCAAGGCAAGGTTTGTTTTCCCTTAGGCAATTATGTCATTTCCCAAGTCTTGTTTGCCACAATCAAATTGTATTGTGATTGAATAGCATGCTCTCACTTCATGATATCTTTCATCTGAATAGCCTCTTGGTAGCAGGTTGGCTCTCCGCAGTCAGTACTAATAGGTAGTCTAACCCTAGAATCACGAGTAGATGAGTTGTCGGTCTAATCTTTGAATCTAATTTTTCAATATTCCACCTCTTTGAGAGGTTTCTTGTGCATCTTTTATTTATTGAAGATAACATGCAAGCTTCAAATTACTCATCAAGATTTTGGATGCTAGGGACACTATCCCATTCCTCCATTGACACCATAACCAATGAAGATGCATTTGTGTGATTCTAGTCTAGCTTTCTGTGCAGATATTTAGGCATATGTGAGAATGCCTCACACCCAAATATATGAAGTTTGTCATAGTTTAGCTTCTTGCCACTGCATTGTACTATGCAATCTATTGATACTGTAAACATTGTAAGAACAACCTCTCCCCAAAACTCTGTGGGTAAGTTTGCCATAGATAGTATTGTTTTGACTCTCTTGTATGGTTTTGTTCATATGCTCTGTTACACCGTTCTCAGTAGGTGTGCCTGGCATAGTCTACCACCTAATGCCTCGTTCACTATAGAAATCCTTGAATTTTGTGGGGACATATTCTCCCCTATTGTCAACATGCAAAGCCTTAAGCTTCTTGCCCGACTGGTTCTCAATCAATGTCAGGAATTTCTAGAATAGCAAAGACTTTGCTAGTAGAATCATCTATGGATGTTAGAAAATATAGTGCCCCCTAGAGACTTATGTGGCATAGGCCCAAATAGATAACTATGTCCCAAGTCTAGAGGGTTCTCTAAATCTTTCCATATATACAATGCTTAGACAAACTAAAACAGGAATAATTTAACACGGGCAAGTCGCTCAAATGCTGAAATTGTTTCATTCCTTTTATGACCAAGCCGGCTATGCCACAACTTGGCAACATAGATGGAATTCTCTTTCACAAAAGAGACTTACAAAGAATACAATGAGCTATACTTTTGGACTTTCAAAATAACCAACTTCCCTTTGCAAATAATCCAAAATCCATTTCCAAAGATAGTAGTGTAGCCTAAGTCATCAAGCTGACCGAGTGACACAAAACTTTTAGTCAACTTTGGCACATAATTTCTAACACTTCAAAGATTTTGTGTTGTTATGCATATGCACTTTCAAATCCCAAATGCCATAAATCTCAAGCTAATAGAAATCACCAAGCTTGACTAAACAATGCGTGGGAACATAACTAAAGAACCACTCCGTATGTGGAGTAACATGAAAATTGGCAGTTGAGTCAATCATCCAGCTTTGTGCATAACTCTCATCTAAAGCAAACATAACATCTAGAATCAAATGAGCAGTAAAAATCAATACATCTGATGGCTACAACACATCAAGAAAAACCTTAGTGGATGGAGACTCAACTACATTGAGCTCTTCAATATTTACACTGATCTTTAGAGGACCATACTTCACAATGGATTTCCCTTTCTCATTAATCAATATACAACAATCATTCTTTCAATGGCCCTTCTTGTGGCAATGGTAAAATTCACATTACATATGTCACGTCCATGTCTATATATGCATCTCCATGCCCACTAGAAGCAAGAGATTGATGTCGTATCTCGAGCAAAGTGCTAGTAACATAATTGAATGCAAGTTTCCCACCAATTGTAGAGTTACTAATGGTTGCATTAAATGTATCCCATGATGATGGAAAAAGGAGCATAGCCAGAAGATAAATTTCATCTCATCATCAAAATTGAGTCCCTTTGAAGTAAATTGTGTAAACAAACTATTGAACTAATTCAAATGTGAACTAAGATTGCTACCCTCTTTCATGTTTAGACGCATATTTTTTTTGTGAGAACACTTTATTTAAAGTACTTACACCATCCCATGTTGAGCGTAAAGGCTCTCATAAAACCTTCGCATTGGTCTTATCCATAATAATGAAGAATATGGATTCACCAAGGTGCAAGTGAATAGTTGCCCTAATAATGAAGAATATGGATTCACCAAGGCTCTCATAAAACCTTCGCATTGGTCTTATCCATATTCTTCATTATCCATAATAATGAAGAATATGGATTCACCAAGGTGCAAGTGAATAGTTGCCCTAGCATGAGCATCAAGCACTCTTTCAATGATGTTGCAAGACCCTTATTATACAACACATCTAGCATGCATTGTTTCTGACTTGTGAAGTTTGTTCAATCAAACTTCTTGATGTAATAATCATCTTTCTTGGAAGACCTAGCCATAGTTGCGGAGAGAAAATTCAAGAAAATGAAACTTCATATTTATGGTGGAAGAGTCTCCTTTGCACAGAGAACAAAATCTCAATGAAATCTCAGCAATAAATCTAGCAGAAAGAGTGCCAACAAATCACTAGAAAACTCCACAAAACTTGGCAAAGTCCCCTCTGTATGAGGAGCAAAATCTCAAACCTAAAATAGGAAATAACATATAAAAAACAACCAAGATAGTGGAAAAGGGCATAAATTTGATCAGCAATTGCTGACAATATACTGTTAACATGGCATCAAAGAACCTATAACCACCTCTATACATATCCCCTATGGTGAGGCCACGAATAGGGAATCTCCAGCAACCTTTATCACACTGAAGGTATCTCAACATTCAAAAATGCCTTAGCTCAATAAAACCTCACACAAGACCTCCAAAGGATAAGAAAAATCAAGACACTAGTACAGTCTCAAAGAGGGCTCCTCCAGGCCGAGTCGTAGACGACTAAGCAACTAGAAAAAAAAAGCCAAAGTAGGCTCCACATTGACGTACACAGGTAATGCAACATACATAAGTAAAAAATATATGCAAAAGTGCAAGATACACATATAAACAAGCACAAATAGATATGCAAGCAATATAATGGATCCTAGAGAGGATGATGCTCTCAAAAGAGCTTACAACACATAAGCAGTGCTAACAAACGCATAGATCACAAAACTAAGAACTGGTGCAAAAATTGTATGCTATTAACCCTATGTTTATAGATCATTTGTAATTGTAGAAATAGAGATAAAAAAAATCTGAAATATGAACCACAGACATGAGTGTCAACAAATGCATATGGCAATATAAACCGCTCTCAGCATGCATAGAGAGCACAATACACATGTGTATGAAAAAGTAACTGTCCTTGGTAAATAAACTCCACTTGTAAAGTCTTCAATCATTGAAATCTATGCTAAACCAAAACGAAGTCCTCTGTCAAAATTCGGCCGAAACTCCAACGCTATTACCACCCGTGATGCCGATGAAGAAAACTCTCCCTCCAAGTAATGTGCTCAAAAAATAGTCTCTTGGGAGACTCTATGGGAGCAAAGAGTATGATTCCACTACAAAACTACACAGTGGTAGCTCTCAAGTACACCCTACCACTCTCTTGTCAAAGCTAGAGAGTGTGTTGAAATAGAATGTAGGGGTGTCGATCCAAAAAGTATCTACAAGTGGGATGTCAATTGTTGATGGTACCATCGTAACGTAGCTCCAATGACCAACATATAAATGTCAATCCGGAGTGATGAGCTACCCGAATAGGGCATGGAAACAATCACACAAGATTAGTGAATTAATCATGACAACATGAATGATTAACTTTATGAGGGAGCCTATGGAGGAGCTAAGCCACAAGATTGGAAATCTCCACATCCACTTCTCTTCACCTAAATCAACTCAATCACACACAAAAGCAGTTCCAATGATGCACAACATCATTGATCCCATCATGCAACATACTAATCACAAATGCACACAGATAGATCTATCAAACATCCATGCTCTCATCAAACCTACATGCACAGACAAAGAATAGAGAGAATCACACAAGATTAAAAGATCAATTAACCACTAATTAGTCAAGATCTAGTAAATCAAAGCATCAAAGACAATCAATAGATAGTGAAAGAGAATTTAGAGCTCTAATTAATGTTAATCAATTCACACGAGCAAGGAGAAACTCAAGAAATCCATAGCCACACTCCACATGAGATCTCACTAGAGGTGCTCTCAACAAATGAGGTTGAGAACGCTAATTCTATTTACACACTGCCTTATAGACCTAGGGTTAAAATGTGCAATGCTCGGGTGTCCAAGGCCTTTAGGGCTCCACAACTTACTGTATCTACAACCTAAGCACACTAATGGACATATTCTTTATAGCTTCAAACTTTCCTTAGCTCGTAACACATCACAATTAATACAATGTATTGAAATAAAGCTAAAATTTACATAACCATATTGGAAAAATGTGTAAATCCAATATTAACTGCTTCTTTGTATTCATCCTTGATTGGAAATTTACGATACATGGCCATATTGGAAAAATGTGTAAATCCAATCTTCACTGCTTCTTTCTATTTATCATTGATGTGCATTTGCTAGGCTCGGACCTTTAGCATATCCTGTTAACTAATGTCGGCTCAATTGACATTGCCCCCTTCCAATTTTAGTGCTTGTCCTCGAGTACCATTGAGAAGTGTTTGTGGGCTGTCATGGCTTGATAAATTTGTTGATGAATTTCATTCCGTTTTAGCATTTTGAATGTCCATATTTATTCCAAGTGTGAGATGATGATGTTGCATTGTCCATTGTAGCAGCATAATGGCGAGGTTTGCTCTTGATTTATTAAGAGTATGCACAAGGGAAGTAGTGAAGTGAGGATCTAAGTTAGGGTCTAGTACCTAGATGACCAAAGGAAAAAAATCATTGGGAAAAAAGTGTCTTTGGGATACGTGCATTATTGGAGTACTTATGAGCATGGAAAGAATTAATAAAGAAATGAGGGGATTATTTTTTGATGTTTATAGAAATAAGATGGCGGCAAATGAAAGGGTTGCAATATGGAAGTTTGTTTTTCCTATTGTAGTCCATTGAAGGTGTATAAGTGGAAGCAAAAGAGAGTGTCTAATGCATATGTCCAATGATGGGACACCTATATGCATACACAAAGATGCATGGAACACAATATGCTATGCAATAAAGATTTTGAGGGGTTCTTCAAAAAGAAGGTGTAGCTATAAAATCTTATAACGTGGCTTTACAAGCTGGCAACCCTTTAGGAAGGGTTTCACTGTTGAGGATATGTGCTCTCATCTTTCTGTGCATTGTTCATGAGTGTAGGACTCTATACTGCTCCACCATTATTAAGTTGATAGAATTTGACTCTTATGCTCATCTTGTTGAGCATGAGAAACATGACTTAGATAAGCTCAACTCTCCAGTTTGAGTGTAAGCCTAATAACTACAGCTCTTAGCATAGTGTTTATTATAACTTGAAGCTTAGGGACTAACGCTTTTCTCATTTTAGGGCTCTGTGGCCCGACTCTGACTATGCCAAAGAGTGTTTTTACACCCTGGTGATTTGACTGTTTACATTCTTGTGCTTACCACAAACATATCTTCATGTATAAGTAAGCTTGAATCTTCAAAGAGTGGATTATTGAAGGACCAAGCTGGCATTTAAGGTTTTTTTTTTCCACACCTATTTATTCAGCTTTGAATCTCGAGTTATGTCAGTTGGGTTGTCCTTCTTTGATGGTGAGGAGCCTATTGAAAGGAGCATGTGGTCTTATTGTAGGCCTCTATTGAATGTTGTCATTTGACCTTTGACCATGATCCTTGGAAGACTTAGAGATCAAAATCCTTCTATTACCTTTGTAGATTTTTTGGTGACTTTTTAAGGTCTTGCTGAGCTTTTGAGATCTTCATGCATCTTGTCTGTAAGTGCCATTGGCCTTCGGTTGATTGTGGTAGTCAAATTGTCATGTAGCCTATGTCGAATCCTTGTGTACAAAGGGATTCTTTGAAATCCATCTCTATTTTCTAGTGACACAATAGATTTAGCCTCTTAGGATAGAGATGCCTCCTAATACAAAGATGGAGGATATGGAGTTTTTTTATATGCTCTTTCTAGAGGCTCATATGGTGATGTCAAGGCACCTGATGAGTAGTCATGATGATGTAGAGGATGCACTGAGCATTGAAGTGTCTGCCATGGATAGACTTGTAGAGGTTGCACTAAGTGTTGACATGGATACTAAGAACTAGCTAATAGATATAACGCACTTTTCATCGGTCTTCGAGAGTTGCATGTATGACTTTTTAGAGTCAAGACCCGAGATAGCAGTTGCTTTGGGAGAGTTTGTGATTGGGGTTGTCACATTGAACAATGGCTAACACAAGCATGGTGCATCATGGATCTATGCAGGTCATCGTCGGTTACATGCAAGATATCAATGGACATTCTAGTGGAGATACATGCTTTTGCACATTACTAGAGCCTATATGGTTGCATGCATGTTATTTGAGAGAGCCAATGGGCATAGGTTGAGAGAAAATTCTCCTCACCTTGCATATTCTATTAGGTCCTATATTAGATCCACTTATTAACACTAACCTTAAGTGGGAGGTGGTTGGGTTAAAGGGGGTGTGCCTTACCTCGGGCTGGACACAATGTGCGGTTGCCCACTTTTTTTTATGTATATACAAGAGTAAAGAGCTCACTCACTTCCACTTCTAAGAGTCGGCTCCACCTAGCTCTATCTCCTCTCTTCCCTTCCCACTCTGCACATGCACACACCACGCACTCCACACACTTATATGTATTTCCCTTCTTGTTGGTATTTAGCTCAACATCCACAACAACCAAGGCCTTGCTCATCAAAGTAACACTTATCCTTTCGAAATGTTGATTGTTCACAACATAGCTATTCATCAAGCTTCCTCACAAAGGTTACTTTACCACCACAATCCTCTTATGCTAATCCTAAAAATTTGATCATAAACTCTTGAGCCTTCAATAAGTCAACATGCATATTGCTTAACTCATTGTAGTGGAAGGCTTTGCTATCTCCAAGGCATGACATCATCAAACCAATGAAAGCCACCTATTAATCTTACAACGTCATGGTTGGTGCATTTTCTTGCAAGACTAACATCATGGAGCTATGAGGTCATCGCGGGTTACATGCAAGATATGAATGTACACTCTAGCGGAGACACATGCTTTTGCACTTTGCTAGAGCCTAAATGGTTGCACGCATGTACTTTGAGAGAGCCAGTGGGCATAGGTTGAGAGGAAATTCTCCTTGTGTATATTCTATTAGGTCCTATAGTAGATCCACTTATCAATACACTTACATGGGACGTCGTTGGGGTAAAGATGGTGTGACTTACCTAGGGCCATACATAGTGTGTAGCAACCCACTTATTCTTATGATGATATACAAGAATAAGGAGCTCACTCACTTCCACTTCTAGGAGTCGGCTCCATCCAACTCTATCTTCTCTCTTCCCTTCCCACTCCGCACACGCATGCACCACACTCCACACACTTATATGTGTTTCCCATCTTGTTGGTATTTAGTTCAACATCCACAACAACCAAGGCCTTGTTCATCAAAGTAACACTTATCCTTTTGAAATGTTGATTGTTCACAACATAGCTATTCATCAGCTTCATCCTCTAATGATCCTCTAATGATCCTCTAATGGACTTTACCACCATGATCCTCTAATGCTAATCCATAAAATCTCATCATAGACTCTTCAAGCTTCAGTAAGTCAACATACATATTGTTAAATTGATTGTAGTGGAAGGCTTTGCTACCTCCAAGGCATGAAATCATCAACCCAATGAAAGCCGCCTATTAAGCTTGCAACGTCATGGTTGGTGCATTTCTTTGCAAGACTAGCATTGTAAGGCATTAGAAGCAAATTGAAGAGTCCCTAAGACCTAGTGCGACCACTCTTTACAAAAAGCTTTATATGATTTGAAATCAATTCTTTGACGAGCATACCTCCATCATTTCTTGGGGTGTCACAATATCCTTCATTTCGGATAAGAACTTGTGGTGAAAAAGGTTGGCCAAGCTCTAATTCGATGGTCACCCATTCAAGTCTCAAGTACTTCATGCCGCAAACCAAGGTATTTGACAAACAAATGAGGTGGGTAAATTTTTCTTTTGCAATTTCATTTTCATATTGCTCACTTTCTTGGAAAGCACAATCAAGTAGTTGGTGTACTATCACAAGACCTTATTGCAATGTTGTCTCACAATGAGCTTACCTTCATGGTAGATGAGTATTTCATGGAACCAAATTTTTGAGATGTTATGTCAGCCTTGGCTCTAGGGAGAGAAAAGAACCATACAAGATTCAAGATGGTTACCTTTTCTATGGCTCTCGGCTATGTGTTACCAAACCTTTGGGAGATAAGGTCATGTATGAATCACATGCTCTACCTTATGTTGGAATAGAGGGATTCAGACAACAATGAGTGCCCCATTGAAGCATATTTCTTTTGGCCTACTATGAAGATGGGCATCCAAGAATAAGTATCTCAATGCATTACATGTCAAAAGATCAAATATGATAGTGGAAAGAAACTTGGCTTGTTATAGGTACTTCCTATTCATGATTCTCCATGGGAGAGTATAGCTATGGATTTTATCTTTGGCTTACCAAAGTCTATCCATGGAACATGGGAAAATGGAAAATCATTGACAGGTTTAGCAAACAAGCTCACTTTATTTCTGTCAAAAAGAGTATAAAAGCTCCACATGTGGCACAACTTTTCATCTCTCAAATATTTAAGTATCACAGCTTGCCAACATGTATTTTTTGTGATAGAGATCCCAGAATGACCATTTGGAAGGGGCTCTTTAAAAATCTTGGAAGGCCAAAAGAAACTTTGGCCTTCCTAGGCCCCATCCTCTTTCTAATGCTTTGGCCTATCACCCTCAAACGGATGAAATCGTTAACTCCATTGTGCTTAATCTATGAAAAGGTTTTGTCATAGAAGTAGACTAGCACCCATGGGAGAAATATTTACCTCTCATAGAATATGCATATATAACAATATTATGCATACTTCTACGAGTAAGGTGCCTTTTGAGGCAATTGAAGATAGAACAAAAGTTCCCTCAATATTAAGAATGCATGGGAAAGTTTTTTCTTTGGATGAATATAGCCGTGACTTACGTGATGCTTTCATTAAGATCTAAGAAGTTATCTCCATAACACAACAAAAACACAAAGTTGTTGACAAACATAGAGGATCTCTCCAGCTTTAAAAAAATGATTGGGTCCTCCTAAAATTTCCCAAAGCTCGTTTAAGGGACACTATGGGCAAAAATTGGTAGGGTGAGCTCACAGGTCATCAAAAAATACTATGCTAAACTAACACACAGGTATTATGGACCTTTTCAAATTCAAAGGCCAATCAATGAAATGAATTATCAACTTAAGATTCCCTTTCATTTCTTGATCCATAACTCTGTCAATCTACTCAAATGCTATAAGGGTGATCCATCACAAGAGCCAGTAACAGAAGATCCTCTTAAATTTGAAGGAGCCGTGGAGATATTGCAACCTGATAATATTCTTCATCACATGAAGACAAAATTATACATCATAGTAAGTTTTTTTAAAAGTATTTAGTTAAATTCAAAATTTATCCTTTCGAAGATGCCAAATTGATAAAAGAGCCACAACTAAAGGATAATATTACCCTTGTAGATACCTCATAAATTACGCACAAAGACTTAATGTATTTACATCTATGTATTCCATGAAAAATGTAAAAAAGAATAACACGATGCTCTCTTTTGAAATCTGTTCTCTCGTGTTCTTCTTTAATGTTTAACTATTTTAACTGTATGCATACCAAATATGCATAATGTTGAAATCTGTTCTCTCGTGTTCTTCTTTAATGTTTAACTATTTTAACTGTATGCATACCAAATATGGCACACTTGCGACACACTTTCTTCCAAGTATCGAGTAGCCTTGTAGGCTACTATGGAAATGTGCTAATGCTAAATGGGTAGACATACTTGCAACAAATTTTATCCCAAGTGCCAAATAGGTTGGTCATCTACTCTAAAAAGATGTGAATGTGCTAAAAGTGGATCCTGAGCAAAAAGCCAATGAACCAAGGATACCTCTCTTGTAAATATGCACAGTTCAGGACGACTATGATTTCAAGGGCAAGGTAATGTCACCAAATTTTATTTTTGGTCTACTAAAACGATTTTCTCTCTTCAGAATTGGCCATTCTACTAAGAGAAAATAGAAAATAATAAAAGGGCTAATAACGTAAAATGGGTAGTAAAATGTATTCTAAGACTCGAGTTTAAGAAGGTGAATGCATTTTGTGAAAATGCTAAAGGAATTCAATAACGATTCAATCAAGATTTTATGGGACAAAAACAGGATATTTACAAGTCCAAAAGAGTTCAAAACGAATCCCGAAAGCCTCTGAAAGTGGGCACTATGGCTAACGAAAAGGTGGGAATGGAAGCCAAGGTGTTATTATCTACACATGAAAACCTAAATCTATGTGGAGATAAAGGATGTGGTCCACAAGCCTCCTATGCACTAGAGATTCGGTAAAAAGGAAAGGTTCTAAAATAGAAAACTACCTCTATAGGACCTAGTGTAAGTATTTTTCGAAGAAGGCAAAAAGAAGGAATTTCTTAAAAAATAGGTTGTGGGCCTTATTAGAAACAAGAAGATGAACGACTTTTATGTTCAAACGACTGCAAAAGGGAGATTTTTTGTTTTTTAGTGTGACTACACTAAAGAGAGCATAGGTACTTCTGTCTACCTAGCTCTTGCAACTCCATCCAATCCTCAATCTAAAGGAAGATATCCATGCTCCTCTCAAGGCTCGTCATATTCTCTCTCTCTCTCTCTCTCTCTCTCTCTCTCTCTCTCTCTCTCTCTCTCTCTCTCTCTCTCTCTCTCTCTCTCTCTCGTCTTAATGGCTAAGTATAATGCTTATGCTCATCAACAAAACAAAAGTAAATTATTACTTCTAAATGCTTATGTATCCTCTTTTCCAAGCTGAGTTCTTACTTAATCATTGCGGATCTTATCACCTGCGAGGTGTTTAAGGCCTTGACATTAAATCCTACAAGTTAATTGCAGATCAGGTCTATTCACAAGATGTTGTCAAACTCTAGAGTCTCCATCTCTCTCATTTAATTGGCGGGATGAGTTAATTGTAGATCAAATCTATTCACAAGATGTTGTTGAATTCTAGAGTCTCCATCTTGCTTATTCAATTGGCAAGAAGTGTGATTAGCATTGTAAGTAATCAAATGCTCTTTGATTGAAGATAATAAAAATACAAAGTCCTTTCAGAATGTTGGAATCAGGTTTATACCGATGCACACACAACTTGGAGAAGATAAAGAAGCTCAAGGCACACAACAGAGAGTATATTGCTTAGTGCGCAAATAGACAGATAATTTAGCCCTAGAGTGATGGACGTATATGCAATGTACATGGGGGAAAACCTACTACTAAGGGAAAAAGTGCCATGACAATTCAAAGTGTGTTCACACACATCATTACCACATATATGGTAAAAAATCCCCCCCTACAAATCTCCCCCTAGAGTGATGCGGTGAACGAGAGCTGGCACATAGTGTATAGAGAAGTGTCATTCCCTAAAGATATGATTGTTCCACAAAGGGATTCCTTCCAATAGTACTTTGAAATTAGCAAGACCTCTAGCTCCATGATGACTCAATTTCAAACCTGTTTCCATTGGAGTAGCAATAGGTTTTCTTGAAACCCGTAAACACTTTGGACTTAGCTTTAACAAGATACCCCTTGCGTTCTTGGAGTGATCATCAATGAAAGTCACGAAGTATAGGTAATTACCCAAGGATGGGGTTTCCATAAGCCCACAAAATGTTTCCATTGGAGTAGCAATTTCAAACATATTTCCATTGGAGTAGCGATAGGTTTTCTTGAAACACATAAACACTTTGGACTTAGCTTAAACAAGATACCCCCATGCATGCTTGGAGTAATCATCAATGAAAGTCACAAAGTGTAGGTAATTGCCCAAGGATGGAGTTTCCATAGGCCCACAAACATCACTATACAATGTGCATGCCAAAGTTTTCCATCTAAAACAATCTTTGAATCGACAACTGCATTTGCAAAACTTTGCCCACACTTGTCATGCAAAGTGATCTTATACAACCCACGACACAAAATGCCAAATGCAACAATTTCATCACCAAGATATCATGAATTGTACATATGTCATCCATAAATTTGACAATAAGACCAAGTCTTGCAATTGTACATACCGACAAAAGGTTCTTTTTTATCCTAGTACATGAAGTGCCTCAACAAGTGTGAAGGAACTGCCATTCAGAACAATAGTTAGCACAAGCTTTCCAACTCCCTTGATCGCCGGATAAGAGGCATTCTTGCACAAGTGACCTTATTCTCATGAGGGACGGCCTTTAAAGAGATAAACAAATCATGATGCTAAGTGATGTGCTTCGTAGCACCACTATCGAAGTACAAACATGTGACTGTGCAGCAGCAGCTGACATGCATGCACCATGGATAGAACGATCATAAGTACATTTTTGTGTTCAATTTCCACTCTGTACCTACATCAACATCGCAATCTCCATTTACAAAGAAGATTCTACAATAGGTGCACTGGTAGTAGATCCATCCTCTTTCTTCTTGGCTTCTTTTGCCTTCAACTTAGTACGTTGCATTATCAAGTGATCATTAGCCTTGCCATAGTGGCAACGCATCTCATTAGGAGAAACTTGGACTCAATTTTGGGCCCTGTAAGAAACGCCAACTCAGCATAGAGAGAGGTAATTATGAAAAATGTAAAAGTTTTTTTTTGGAATTCTATTTTTCATAGTACATACGTAAAAGTTTTCTCAATCACTTAAATGCATGCTCGTACAAAATGCTTTTCGAGAGCCCAACTTAAGTGTACACAAAATTCCATGTCTGTGAATCTTAATGAGTGACGTGATGTGCGATGAGAGAAAACACATAAGAGTTGTTTTCAAAATACAAAAATAATGCCACGGAATAGAGGCACAAGTATCAATCACCTTTTTATGAACTATTCGCAATTTAAATTCGAATAGATTGTACTTGATAGTGATTGATATGTACTATTTAAGACTATGAAGGAGTCAGAACCAAGCGAATAGGGGCGCTTGAGGGGTCTTTAGGACCTTTATTTGCTTGGTTATGACCTTATGAGGCCCTAGGATTAAGATATAGCACTTTTTAAGCCCACGAATGCATCCGGAACATCCAAAAACCATGGGATAGCTTTTTAAAACACTGAAATCTATCGTTTCTAGCTCAAGATATAGCATTTTTAAGCCTAGGGCCTCATGAGGTCAGTACCAAGCGAATAGAGGCCCTTAAGATCCCCTCAAGGGCCTCTATTCGCTTGGTACTGACCTCATGAGGCCCTAGGCTTAAAAATGCTATATCTTGAGCTAGAGACGACAGATTTCAGTGTTTTAAAGAGCTATCCCATGGTTTTTGGATGTTCCGGATGCATCAGTGGGCTTAAAAAGTGCTATATCTTAATCCTAGGGCCTCATAAGGTCAGAACCAAGCGAATAGAGGTCCCAGAGACCCCTCAAGCGTCCCTATTCGCTTGGTTCTGACTCTTCATAGTCTTAAATAGTACCTATCAATCACTATCAAGTACAATCTGTTCGAATTTAAATTGCGAATACTTCATTGATTGATACTTGTGCGAGATGCACAAGTACAAGTACTTCACTTTATAGGATAGCAACAACGGGTCATAAAAAAACGTTCGGCGCTTGTGCCAGATGTCATTATCAAGCGCCTTACTTTTCTGATGATAGTGAGAATTTCACCAAAATGGTTTTCATGGACATTTTCAAAATGAGAAAAAAAGTTTTTTCAACGTAACGTTAGCCTTCTTCCTATTGCCTAAGGAGCATTCTCTCACTAGAGTTGAAAGGCCCGAAAATGACTCCATTTCTTTCCTAATGTCTTATTGCCTTTTTCATGAAAATTCCCATACGAGCTGCTTCTAGCAAAATCATTAGACATAGGTGACATGTTACTTGTGGTTCTTCTGCTACTCACAGAAGAACCACAAGAAGTGGCTACATTGCTATTACCACCTCCTCTTTGAGCAGCAATAAAAGCATGTTCAATTGCAAGCTATTTAGCGCATGTTTTTTCTTGGAAGTGACACCTATAATAGCAAAGTGTAGAATGCATCAAACTTGATATCTAGAGGGTTTCCTTGGGTCATAAGTCCCATACTAGTAAAAGTCTAGTAAGAGTCTTGCAACACGTCGAGAATTATCTGCATAAGCGAACTGTCTGAAATAACTTCACCTACAGAAATGAGTTGCTCATTGATTCCTTGATACCAAAAATGAAAGGGTTTATGTCATCTTCTTCTTACATAATCTTTGACTCCAGCTCTTTATGGAACAATGCAATTTCAGCCTCATTGTGACTTGTATAAAGACCAACCAGAGTATCCCAAGCCTGTTTTACTGATTTTGTTGAGCAAATGTGAGGAGTAATAGTGCACTTCATAGATAATGCAATTAATGCAATGAGCCTGCACGTCTCTAACATCCCAACAAGATTACTCAGCTATAGAAAAAACAACTCTAGCAGCAATTGACCTGTAAGAACCCGCAACATCCTCAACAGAGCTTGTATCCATAGAAGGTGGACATACATCAATGCCCTTGCACAACATTCCAAATGCTCTTTGAAACAAGAACATGCATCATCATGTAAGTCCACATTGGGTAGTTATCCCCATCCATTTTGTCCTCAACAACAAACATCTTGAAAACAAATGTGTTGTTGTTAGCCGTGGCGAGTGACTGCACCTCATGTGAAAACTGCTCAGAAAGAGGAAAAACAAAGTAGGATTAATATGTGCTATGTAGCACAATCCAAAGAGAAATATAAGATACATATTCCGTAAAAAATACAAAATTATACACAAAAAGACAAAATTGCATGTGCATTACTGCCTGTAGTGGAAACGAAGGCCAAAATGAGGCTGAATCAAAATTCTAAGCACACTCCACTCTATGAGTTTGCTCGAAGACTCAAAGAAAGTGAGCAAGGGGGTGTTGGTGATGTTGTGGCTGCTATGCCCGAGAGGATGCAACCTCCTTTGATACCAATTGTTGGAATTAGAGTTACAAGGATGCACACATAACTTGGAGAAGATGAAGAAATTCAAGGCACACAACAAAGAGTATATTGCTTAGTTCACAAATAGAAAGATATGTTAGCCCTAGAGAAATGGGCGTATATATAATGCACGTGGGCGAAAACCTCCTAGTGGGTTCACACACATCACTACCACATATATGGTAGCACGGAGGGGTCGGCTCCTCAAAGTCCGGCCCTAAATTGGTGTGAAACTCACTCTCTCTCTCTTTTAATTGTGTTTCAGTTCATGTGTGCATGTGTGATTGAACCTTGATGAAATTACATATGTCTTTGCAAATGTTATGCTAAGACGTACTTAGTTATACACAAGTTGACTCATCTACACATTAATCTTCATTTTTCTATTGTTATATTTCCAATACTCTAACAAGTTAACTTCCTATACTTGCATGGGAAGCAAGCAAAACAATTCAGACACATAAAAGCAAGATCTTGAGCATGGGATGGACACTATGGAAATCATTTGGCTTAGCTCCCACTCACTTCAATGTGAGACATGGTATTGGGGCAATGGAGAAGAGTTACTTATACTATTCACATTATGCTCACTGCAAGTTCAACAGTCTGAGTACCACACACTACTAGAGTGCTCACATTTTGAACTTGCTTCCCTCACGTTTTCAACCATGACTTAGACCTATACAATTTCCTCTCCCAGCCACAGTGTAGGCCCTCCATTGCAATTCTCACCATCAAGATCCTAGAGCATCAATAATCACTTATCATCCCCACATAGAGTGCATTATATGTATCTTTACACGAGAAGCACCAGCTTGATCTTGCAATTCTTGAGCGTTGAGCACACCCACATGGCTCCTTAAATTTTGACCGCCCTTGCAAAAGCAAATTGGCAAACGCTTGCTCACGTTGAAATCTAGTAGCACAACCGAATAAAGTTGCAATCGGCAATTGATGCACCACACAGAATCTACAAGCCCCATATTGTCTAGCATGTTGCTTATTCATCTCTCCATCATGCCGTAGCACACAAGCAATCATGTTGCTTATTCATCTCTCTAACAAGCTAAAGCACACATGCAATTCTTGTAGTCTTTGGGCTTGGAAATTATAACGTACTCTCTCTCTCTCTCTCTCTCTCTCTACACAAAGCTCTCAAGTCTAATACCGCTTCTCTTTTTTTTCCATGGGATCTTCCTAAGGATGATTTAGCTCCTAGGGGATGGAATCAAGCGTAGTCCTTTGTTGATGGTCTTGCAAATCTCTCCTCTTGATATACTCTATACGAGAGCATTAGCATAACACTGTGAAATTCGTGAGATACCACCTTTTTCCAGCATGGGATCTTCCATAGGACGGGTGCAATCAAGCATGATACTTTATTGATGCTCTTTCATTTGTGGCTAAAACAAATTCAGTCATTGCAACTCTTTGAAGTCAACCATCTAGATTTCTTATGATTTCCACAAGGGAAACATTAGTAGAACACCTATTTTGCCCTTTTTAGAAGGCTAGTCCATCAAGATCCTTTTTAGCACCTTCATCTTGATACAAGAGTCTAGACCTAGCAACATCATGAATGGGGTAACCCCTCAGGTTGAAAATGCACGACATTATTACTTTGAGGTGAACACATTCTCTTTAGTTGTCACTTAGAAGAGCCATTTTCATCCTAATCCTCCTCATTGATGATATTCCCACAAAGCCTTTTCTTGGACTCTTGTCTGGTTCTCATGCACTACTCAAACCAGCTCATTTTCAACTTGTAAATGGGAAGAGTTGGTCTTTGCTCGTGTACTGATAGCTTTGATTGCTGGCCAAATGTGGGTGTCAATTTGGCAAAAAATAGCGCGCGCGCGCACACACAGGTAATGGACGAATTCCTACATACAACAATACATACTAGTATGTAACCAATACATCTTTCAAAATGTTAAAACTATAGAGTACAACCTACTTTCTAAAAACTTATGTTGTTGTGTTCAAAGTTCTCATTCATTGGCTTAATTCTAACCTCTTAGTTTCCCCTTGTAAATTGGTAGATTTGTACCTTCAACTCCGGTGCTCCCCTAACGTGCGTAAGAAGTTTCATCCAAAAATATTAGCTCACCTCAAAATCAAAGCCTTTTGATATATGTGGTACATAATCCTCTCTTCTCTTTTGTATGCAAACCCGCTTCCAACATCGGAATCCCCAACCCGTCTCCTAACACTAGGAGTCCCCCTCACTAAGAAAAGAAGGGTGCATCTTTTTGTGATTATTTTAATAGCTCCACCTCCTCTCGCATGCTTGTCTAACGATCGTTTGTGTGGTATGTCCGATCTATGATCACTTGTAGTTTAGAATGTGCAAGAACGTGCTTTGCATTAATATCTTTGGATAGGAATGTTTACATGAAGCAGCTTCTAACACTTTTCTTCTACTTCAGTGAGAGGTAAAAGGAGCGAGATCGAGACCATCCTGCAACTAGCACTATTTCAACCTCGTGCCAATTGATATTTCATTTGTAGGTACATCATCTCCTTCTCTCTACTCGTGTTCCGAATCTTCCATTACTAAAGTGTTCTATGTTACCATGTTTACATGGAGCTCCTACTTTGAAAAAATAATTTGATACAATTATGAATGACTACATTATATTCTTTTCAATAAGTTCAGGTTACAATTGTTCGAGACAACGATTAGTTAGAAACTCATCATGAAGAAAATGAAGCAACCTGCCCAATCAATCATTTAGACTCAAATCTCTATTTCTAATATATGCTTCTTGTGACATTCCCACTCCTCTCTCTCTCTCTCTCTCTCTCTCTCTCTCTCTCTCTCTCTCTCCTCTCTCTCTCTCTCTCTCTCATGCCCCTTCCCATGCGTTACTAGTTGATTCCATAGGTCGTATTTCACCTTAAGATGATGATAATAAAATCAAGGGAAAAGTTCCAAAATACCCCTTTAATTTTGGAAATTCCTTCAAATTTTGAAAATTCCCAATATACCCTTGTATCATTTTAAATTGGATTTGCCTCAAATTTTGCTTAGTGTAATCTTTATGACAATGGAGTTAAATCTTACAGTGTTTTAGAATTATTCACCAATCAGCTCACAAATAGAGTCATATGTGTCAAAAAATGATGAATGATTTCATCTTATGTGTCAACAATACCATTTCAAATCCTAGTCTCAGCATCTTCTATTCAAGAAGAACCAAGCTTCCTATGAAGAGTTCAAAAAAAATATCGTCGAGAGATTAATGAGGGGTATTTTGGGACTTTTGGAGAAATTGAAAGGCGTTTTGCGAATTTTTGTCCAATATGAGTATATTGGGAATTTTTGAAATTTGAGGGGTTATTTGAGAATTTTCACAAATTACAGGGGTATTTTGGTTATCCATGCTCTCCCTTCTTTACCTTTATGTCTCAAGGTTCTTCCAATGCATACGTGAAGGAGAAAAAATGAGGCGCCCCCCCCCCCCCCCCCCCCCCCCCCAAAAAAAAAAAAAAGACACCAATCAAGAAAAGCAAGCCTATTGTGTGCATCTGTCGCACGTGTCAAAGCAAGGGACTTGCCGTACACTGTTTGCGAGCCACAAACGGCCGCAAGCACACAACCAGATTAATCTAGCAAGCTCAAGAGAGCAAGGGTGTGTCACTCACCGCCCTACGCCCGCCTTTGTGGAGGATTCCTCGTTGCGAAGAAGAGGGAGCTATGACCGTGCCGGCTCAACCACCTCGTCACCGCCGTGTCGTCGCAATGCTCTCTCTCTCTCTCTCTCACGCATACACACACGCACAAGGAGATGAAGAAGAAGATGGAGATGGAGCAAGAGCACTCTTCAATTGCACAAATGAGAGAATGAGTGACTTTTAGGTTTAGGTGACTTTTATATGAGCTCGCCCGTTCACACTTGGGCGCCCATGCTTAGCCAAATAACCCTTGAATGTTCCAGTTAGAGTGCGCCTCTCATCGGCAATCACTCTTACCCTTTTTCTATTGGACCGACAAGCCGGGCCCATGACTACTAGAAGTGGACGATGGTGGTTAACATGCCCCCCTTCCTGATGTAGATTTCGCCTTCGGAATATAACAGTGTAGCATCGGGATCCACGATAGGAGTACCTCTAGTAGAAGAAAAACAATATTGTGAAAGCTCAAAGGCAGCACGTGCAAGCATGCAATAAGTGAGATGCATACATGATATTCTAGAAAATGCAAAGATAAAAATAAAAAATTATGAATTGTAACATTGTCAACTAGAACAAGCGTGGTACCTGAATAAAATGCAATTGAGTTAAGGTCTATTAGGTTGACTCTAAGAGAAGTACACAAGAGCTAGGGCTAAAGTAAGTACTAGATTGAACAACGAGAATTAAAAAATATCGACTAAAAAGTAGTTAACCCTAGGAATGCTCGTCGGGATCTAAAGACTAGTGATCTTGTCACTTATACCACTTAAGTGTGATCAACATAAAATACAAGGAAGTTTGTGCTATTTGCTTTCTCTTTTCTCTTTTTTTTTGTTTGTTTTTTTTGTTGTTGTTGTCATAGTTGCTACAAGTAGCTGGGGGACTCGAGGTCTCAAATACCAACTTGAGCATAAACTAGCCGGGAGACTCGAGGTCTCAAATACCAGCTTAACACATGGACTTCTACAACACAAGTCACACTTCCTCATAGCCTAAAACATTACTAAAGTTACTACAATTACAGGAATTACAGTAAACAATTAAGTGGCTTAGTTAAGCCTAAGGTCCTGTTACCTACATAAAGCCAACTAATAGACCAAGCTCAAAGAGAAGAACAAGGTACTAGAAGTTTGAAAAAACTATAGCATCTAAATTGACAATGTCACAACTTCATAAATTTTATGCATTTTGTTAGAAACTCAAATGACAAGATGCATACATGTAACTGTGGAAAGCATAGATAAAATAAAGTAGTACACCTGATATAATGGAGAACATCCATTGTAACATGTAAACATCCATTGTCGTTGTCCTTTGAAGGCATCCTTATGTAGTCACAAACTGCACAATAGTCACCACCAAACATCGACCTTCCAGAGGCACATTAGTGGGGAAAAAGAACTTTGTTAATCACTAAACTCTAAAATAAAAGCACTCCTAGCGTATTAATCCTACCTACCCTCCATCACTCGAGTGATGAGGATCAAAGTAAGTGGAGGTTGGAGAGATCAGTCAGTAGCTCTAAGGCTAAACCGCCATCCTCATAGTCAAGGTAGGTGTAATCCTCTTTGGTAAGGCCATGTGTCTCATCTGTGCAATCACCATTATCGTCCTCGTCCTATTCCGTGCAAAATAGTATTAGGAATGTCACGAGGCGTGCATACTTAGCCTGGGCAAAAGGGTAAACTTGGGCAATTGGGAAAACTTCCTGGATAGAATAGGGATTCGTCGTAGTCAAGAAGCGGACCAGCCACTCTAACTCCTCAACATTTCTCTCACAAGAGAGTGTTTCAACCGAATCCCATTCAACGGAAATATGAGGATAACATAAATGCATTACTTGGGACAGGTAAAAAGAATATTCATAAGAATCAACCATATCTGTGAACACACATAGAGGATGGTTAGATGTTTGATGACATAGGTTTCTGTTTAAGTGTACTGATGTGACATATGTAGGTCTAGGTCAATGACATTTGACTAGTATTGTGCACACTCGTTTGCTAATTGCTCTTGCTCTTTACTATTTTTTTATTTTTTTAAAACTAGGGCGACTAGTTACTATATATCTATATATATATATATACAATCCCTAAAATTGGAAGGCTCAAGGGCTAGGGAAAGAAGGGTACGAGGTAAATAATTCAATAGGCTGACGTAAATGAAGACCCCCCCCCCCCCCCCCCCCCCCCCCCCCTTCCTTGGGTAGGTCATACTTTAAAAGGATGTCATCACCTTTTGGAACCCGTTATTCCAATTGGTAATTGGTGAGTATTTTTGCCAATAGTCCTCCATTACCTTGGGTGCCTCATCGAGTTGCAAGGGTGGTAAGGTACTCTCCCATGAACAAACTTGAAGTAGTGCGTTAGGTAATAATTGAACAATGGGAGGTGTCGAATCTTTTGTAGCTTCAAGGAGGCTGCCTATGGTAGGTGGAGGTTGTATAGAATCTTTTACCTCTATGGATGCATTACATGAGGAGCTAGAAGCGTCATGGAACTCCCCCTTTACTGAGCTAAGCCGAATAGATTGGTTTTGCCTTGGAACCCAAACTAACTCTGGAATAGGTGTGTAGTGTTCTGAGATCTTTCCCTTCCCACGGTCTTCCATCGACTTTGGAATCACAAGGTTTGACTCACATGGTTTCCTAGTGGATAGGGAAGGACACGATTTACATTTAGGTACCCAAATTTGATTATTTTCATCATAGTAGCCTTGGGCTTCTTATAGTTGTTTGGGAATCCAACATGATTTGGTTTTCACCTTCTTGACCTGAGTGGACTCCTTCCTTCGAGGTTTCCTTTGTGAATTAACTTGAACCATAGGGGGGTCCGATAATGATACCTTGGGGACCCATTGATATGTACCCTTGGTCAGATCACGTGGAGCCTTTGATGTAGCATTGTCTGTCATAGCCATGGAAGTTGAAGCTTTAGAGGTTTGTGCTAATGGCAAGGATGTTGTTAGGAAATATGACGTAGCTAAGTAGATAATTGAGTAGATTACTTAATGAAGAGAGATTATTTACACACACAAGAGATTATAGAGTAGAGAGAGAGAGAGAGAGAGAGAGAGAGAGAGTACACACGATATACGTGGTTCACCCAATGTGGGCTACGTCCACGGGAAAGCAGCCACTCAATGGCTTTAGTACTTCAAAACAAGAAGTAGGTTACAAAGGGATTATACCCTTTTGGAGCTCCCACCTTGCTTCACTCTCACCACCTCACATCCACCTTGTTGCATCAACTTCACACTATGTAATGTGTGTAGAAATGGCCTCCTTTTATAGGCCAAAAGGGCTGCCCTCTCTCATGAGAGGTAACCATGTGTAGCCGCCCTTGTGTAGATAAGTCCAAATCGGACCCTCCAATCCGCCCATGTGTGGCCGCCCTTGAGAAGACAAGTCCGCTTTTGAATTCGGCCACCGGCCATCAGCCATTGACTACCGGCCACCGGCCAATTGGCCAACCGATGGTCGTTTTTCGACCACTTTTCGGCCACCGTCCGGCCATAATATTCCGACAAAAAGGATTATTCCGAAAAAAATTGGTTTCCGACAAAGGGGCATCCAAAACGTGTGATAATGTTCTCAAAGAGAAACTTAGCTGTTGTCTTTGCATCAGCTTTTCCTGTTGCTTTTGCTTCAGCTCATTTGGTCACATAGTCGGTAGCTACAATGATATATCATGACTGAGTGTTACGCGCAGCCGGACTAATCAGACCTACAAAGTCTAATCCCCACTTTTCAAATGGTTGGGCTACCTTGATGGGATGTAGAGGCATCTTATCCTTCCTTTGTGGCTTTTTAAAGCGTTATATGTCAATTTTCTATGCAAGATATGGATAGTTTGTGATGTTTGAGAAATATTTTGCATTATGTAGTGCATTATATCTACCACTGATTCACTTTTGAAAACCCTTTGAGACTACAAAGTGCCTCGATCTAGACTAGTAGAGCAACTAGCTCTCAATCTTCTTTGTGAGGAGAAAGGCTACATTGTGTCTTTAGTAACCTTAAGGTTAGCCATTAATAAACAAGAGAAAAGACACATGTCTATAGAACAAGTATGTAAAAGTCTATTTTTGTGGGATAGGATGGGCAAAAATAATACAATCTTAAGATATGCATCATGTTTTAGCTTAAAGAATCCAAAAAATGTTCTTGTTGAATATAACTTTGCACACAAAATAGAATTTTAATTTGGACTCTTAAATTTATAGCTCTAAAATTATGTCAAAGAGTTGTATATTTGGGAACACTCTCATGTACAATAAGCCTATTTGAGCACACAATTAAAGAAGCTCTAAATTTGTACCAAAAGCTCTAAATTAAAAGCTTGGAAAATTATTATCCCCTTCACAAAGCTAAGCTACAATGATAGAAAGGAAACATAATAGGAAAATAGAAATCTATGGAAGGTTAAAGATAAGGTTGGCTTACATTGGCATGATCCTCAGCTGAAGATCCATCCGCAAACAACTACAAGATCACCCTTGGGAACACCAGCTTTTGAATTGCTAGCATGCCCCTGTACAACAACGAAAGCTATAGTTTCAAAGTGTGTGTGAGTACCTTGTGCATGTAGGGATTGTGCCTTGGCAACATTAAGAAACAATGCATAAGGAGATGTGCAACCATCTGACTAAGACTTCTTTCTCACGGTAACATTCTCAATGTGCACAAAGTCTCCTATGCTAAGGTCAATGAATTGTGCAAAAAATTGGTCACTAATAGCACAAGTGATTGTATCAATGCCATTAATTAAAGTAGACAGAGTCGCAACACGTGTATTTCCAAGCCATGACCATGCAAAGATACACACGTAGTAGGAATTCAAAAGAAAGCAGTAGATGCACATCTGTCACCTTCAACATAGCTTTTTGTGCATCGCGCTTCTTGCAGGTCCGCCTTCAACAGAGGAGTCTCAGGCCCGTCGTCTCAGGTCGGTATTGCCCGTCGCTGTTAACGCCACCTTCAGCAAGCAACTTTTTGTGCTTCGTGCTCTTTCATAGAGATGCCTTAGGCCCGCCTTCTCCATCGTCATCACACAGGTCCATCATCGTTGCACAGTTCGCCTGTTGTTAATGCACGTAACAAATGACATAAAGTTGGTGTTGGAATTAGGGTTACAGAGAAACACACACAGCTTGGAGAAGACGAAGGAAGCTCAAGGCACACAATAGAGAGTGTATTACTTAGTGTGCAATGGAAAGATAGATAGCCCTAGAGTGATGGGCGTATATACAATGCTCGGGGGAAAAAACCTCCTAAAGAGGGAAAAAATACCCCGACGGTCCTAGTGTGTTCCCACACATCACTACCACATGTATATGGTAACAAATCCCCCCTGGAGTGATGCGGTGAACGAGAGCTAGCACATGAGTAGAGGGAAGTGCCATGCCCTGAGGACATGATCAGTCCACAAAGGGGAGTAAGCCCAAAGCTTTGCGGAAAGCTTCAAGCTTCTCACGAGACAATGCCTTTGTGAAAATATCTGCAAGGTTGTCCTGTCTTGGCACATAAGCCAAGCTGATCTCTCCTGCTGAGAGCCTCTCCCTGACATAATGGTAATGCACCTCAATGTGCTTTGTGCGAGCATGAAAAACTGGGTTCCTCGCAACTGCCAATGCGCTCTGACTGTCAGTGTAGATAGTGTTGGCAGTGTCCTGTCCAACACCCAAATCAGCCATAAGGCGTCTGAGCCATACACACTCAACCGTAGCTGTGAAGACTGCCTTGTACTCAGCCTCACAACTCGAAGTGGCCACAGTAGGTTGCTTCTTGCTCAACCATGATATACATAAACTACCAAGCATGAAACAAAAACCACTTGTGGACACTCTCGTGTCAAAACAACGAGCCCAATATGAGTCCGAAAAAGCATGTAAGTCTGGCGGCAATGATCCCCCCTTGGGATAAAACAAGCCAAGATGTAAAGTGCCACTAAGGTAGTGGAAAATCCTCTTGACAACCTGCCAATGCTTAGACCCTGGGCTATGCATAAATCTGCTGACCCGTGAGACTGCAAACTGAATATCCGGCCTCGTGTTGCATACATAAATGAGGCAGCCAACAACAGTTTGATAAAGAGTGACGTCAGCAGGATCGCCAGCATCATGTAGACTCAAATTCAAACCTGTTTCCATGGGAGTGGCAATCGGTTTGCAATCCTCAAGTCCAAACTTACATAGCAATGTCCAAACTTACATACCTCCATCACACTGCTTAAATTGTACACCCAAGTAATGATGCAACAGCCCCAAATCTTTCATCTTGAAAGTAGCATTCAAATCAGCCTTAAATTCATCAATATGTCTCTCATTTGGTCCAGTGATCAGCTAATCATCAACATAAAGAACCACAATGAGAAGTACATCACCCTCACACTTTACATACAATGTTCTTTCTGTTGGACTGTTACGAAAGCCTTGTTTGACCAAATGAGTGTCAGCTTTCTCATACCAAGCACGAGGAGATTGCTTCAACCCATACAAAGCCTTGTTACATTTGCACACTTTGTCCTCTTGTCCTTTTATGACAAAACCGCGAGGCTGCGTTACATAAACTTCCTAAAATATGTCACCATTCAAGAAAGCAGTAACAATGTCTGATTGATGTACATCCCAATCAAAATGAGCTGCCAATGCACATAGAAAACACAGAGTAGTCATACGACAAGTGGGAGAAAAATTCTCTTCATAATCAATGCCTTTTTGCTGTGCATAACCCTTTGCAACAAGTCGAGCCTTATGGCGATCGATCTCACCATTCGGCTTGCGTTTTAACTTGTAAACCCACTTCGTACCAATGGCCTTTTTGCCAGGAGGCAAATCACATAGAGTCCATGTGTCATTTTTTATAAGTGCATCATATTCTGATTGCATGGCAACCATCCAATTTTCTGAATTCTGTGCTTCATCAAAAGACAGAGGCTCCTCAACATCATGTAAGCTAGACACAGCCAAAGCATAACAATTTGATGCATAAGATGCATGGCGAGAGCCTGAACGAGTACGACTAGACAAAGGTGCATCCAATTTACTGTCACGCAAAGTGTGCACCAGCCATTTTGGCATACCTCTAGCCTGCACATTTTCAGCCCTTTCCTCATCAAGTACATCATGTACACCTGCATCAGTAATAGGCTGATCTAAAACATTTTCAGAAACCCCCATAGGCTGTACATTTGCCTCGTTGGAACTTACATTCGTATTTCCACCACTGAAAAGAGGCAACAAAGTGTCATAAATGTCCTGTGAGCTTACATTATTGTCTCTAGTACATGACAGCAAGGGCTAAACAGAATCTTCCACAAACACTACATCCCGTGAAACAAGAATACGTTTTGTTTGTGGATGATACAACCTGTAACCTTTGCTTTCAGCACTATAACCAACAAAAATACATTTGACAGCCTTATCATCCAATTTTCTGCGCTGCATTTGTGGCACCAAAGCATATGCCAAACAGCCAAAAACACTCATGTGCTCAATAGAAGGCTTTCTATCATGCCATGCTTCATATGGAGTAATAGACTGCAAAGCTTTCGTAGGACACATGTTAAGTACATAAGTGGCACACATGATGGCCTCAAGCCAAAAAGAATGCGGCAAGACTTTTGACCATACATCGTGCCATTTTTGTTAGTGACCTGTTTTTCCTCTCAGCAACACCATTTTGTTGAGGTGTATAAGGCACTGTACATTGGTGTTTTATCCCACGACTAGCCAAAAATGCATTAAATTCATGAGACATATGCTCCCCCCCTCGATTGGAACGGAGGGTGCCTATAGTACATTTCGAGACATTTTCAGCCATAGCCAGAAATTGTTTGAAGCACATAAAAACTTCGGACTTCGCTTTAAGCGGAAATACCCATGCATGCCTGGAGTAATCATCAATGAAATTCACGAAGTAAAGGTAATTGCCCAAGGACGGAGTTTGCATGGGCCCACAAACATCACTATGCACAAGCTGCAACCTGCATGTGGCCCGAACTGAACCATCCTTTGGAAACTTAGAACGATGCATTTTACCTAGGAGTCTTCTGCAAACTAGCAAAATTCAGATGACCAAAACGTGCATGCCAAAGTTTTGCATCTGAAATAGCCCTTGAATCTGCAACAGCATTTGCAAAATTTTGTCCACACTTGTCATACAAAGTGAGCTTATACAGCCCACGGCACAAAAGCCCAGATGCAACAATTTCATCACCAAAACTGAGATCATGAACTGTACATCTGTCATCCACAAACTTGACTACAAGTCCAAGTCTAGCAAGTGCGGATACAGACAAGAGATTCTTCTTGATCCCAGGTACATAAAGTGCATCAACAAGTGTGAAGGAGTTGCCATTAGCAGCAGTGAGCACAATCTTTCCAACTCCTTGAACTGGATAAGAGGCGTTGTTGGCACAAGTGACTGAATTCCCATGAGGGACAGACTCGAGAGAGGTAAACAATTCACGATGTGAGGTAATGTGCTTTGTAGCACCACTGTCGAAATACCACACATGTGAATCTGCAGCAACTGACAAGCATGCATCATGGAAAGCAGGATTGTAAGTGCACCAACATCAGCATTACAGTCTCCTTTCACAAAAGACTCAACAATGGTTGCATTTGTAGTGGAACCAGCATTTGTAGTGGAACCACCCTCTTTCTTCTTAGCCTCTTTGGCCTTCAACTTAGGACACGACTTGATCAAGTGATCATTAGCTTTACAATAATGGCAACGCATCTTCTTTTTGCCCTTATCACCAGAATTGCCAGACGAAGTGCATTGATTGCGTTGTCTGTAAAGTGCACCATTGTTGCGTTCCAGAAAAAATAGGACTAGACAGCGTGCAGTTGAACAGGCTTTTATTGCTTCTCAAAGAAAGGGTGGTAACAGCAATGCAGCACTAAATCTTCAGAACCAGGACGTACATCAATGCCCTGCACAATGTTCCAGACGCCCTTTGACACAACAACATGTTGCATCATATAAGCCCACATAGGGTAGTTGTCCCCATCCAACCTGTCCTCAGCAGTAAACATCTTGAACACATCTGTGTTGTTGTCAGCCATGGTAAATGTTGCACCTCATGTGAAAATTGCCCAAAAATAGGAGAAACGGAGTGGGAACAACACGTGCTATATAGCACAAACCGTAGAAGACTATAAGGCACCTGTTATGCAAAAAACGGCACAGACAGAAATTTTGCACAAAATGACGAAATTGCCTGTGCAGACCCGCCTGTAGTGGAAACGGAGGCTGAAATGAGCCCAAATCGAAAATCTGAGCAGACCGAGCTCTACGAGCTCGCCCAAAGTATTTGTCGACCTACGAACGCTTGCCAAAGTTCACTGAAATCGAAGAAAGTGAGCAGGCATGTACTGGAGCAGCTGGCGACTAAGCCCGGGAGGACACAACCTGCTCTGATACCAATTGTTGGAATTAGGGTTGCAGAGAAACGCACACAGGTTGGAGAAGATGAAGGAAGCTCAAGGCACACAATAGAGAGTGTATTACTTAGTGTGCAATGGAAAGATAGATAGCCCTAGAGTGATGGGCGTATATACAATGCTCGGGGGAAAAAACCTCCTAAAGAGGGAAAAATGCCCTGGCGACTAAGCCCGGGGGGACGCAACCTGCTCTGATACCAATTGTTGGAATTAGGGTTGCAGAGAAACCCACACAGCTTGGAGAAGACGAAGGCAGCTCAAGGCACACAATAGAGAGTGTATTACTTAGTGTGCAATGGAAAGATAGATAGCCCTAGAGTGATGGGCGTATATACAATGCTCGGGGGAAAAAACCTCCTTGAAGGAGTACGAGCGGAAGTGCGACGCGAGAGTGAGTGCGAGAAGAAGAGCATGACGATATGGTGAACTCGCTCTACTGTAATGTGTAGAGCATAGTGAGTTCTTATTAGGTTTTAACAAAAGAATATGTGTACATACCTGGCGGCCCGCCCACTTACCTGGGCGACCACATTGGGCTTTATACCCCAACAACCTCCCACTTAAAGTCCAATGTGGTACTTTAAGTGTGAAAGAAGCTACTATACAAGCTAATATACAAGAGATGTAGAGAAGTGATGTACTACCCTACACCTAACTGCTTGCGAAAATGCGCAAAGCTCTCTGAGGGAAGTCCTTTTGTAAGTAGATCAGCAGGATTTTTTGTGGTGTGAACTTTGACAAGCTGAAGTTGCTTATCCTCGAGCATTTCCCTGATGAAATGATACTTCACATCCACATGCTTTGTCTTTGAGTGATAAACTGGATTGCGAGCCAATTGTATAGCACTTTGACTATCACAATATAACACAGGCATCTCTTCTTTGATTCCCAAATCTGTTACTAGTCGATTAAGCCAAATTGATTCTTTGCATGCCTCTGATGCTGCAACATATTCAGCCTCTGTAGTAGACTGAGTAACACAATCTTGTAATCTAGAACGCCATGATACTGCTCCACCAGCCAATGTAAAGACATACCCTGACGTAGACCTTCGGTTGTCTTAGTCACCTGCATAATCTGAGTCTGTAAAACCCTTTACACTTAGCTCCTGACTCCCGTAGCATATACGCATACTCTTTGTAGCTTTCAGGTATCTCAATATTCCTTTCACTGCCTCCCAATGTTTCTTGCCTGGGTTTGACATGTATCGACTTACTACTCCCACTGCAAATGCAATGTCTGGGCGAGTAGCAATCATTGCATACATCAAACTACCCACTGCAGACGCATATGGAATCTTATCCATTTCAGCCTGTTCTTCCTCAGGCACAGGACAATCTTGTTTGCTAAGTTTCATATATGGTGGCAATGGAACACTCAGTGCCTTTCCCTTCTCCATATTGAAACGTTGCAAAACCTTGTCAATATACTCTGTTTGAGATAACCACATCAACTTCTTTGATCTGTCTCTCTCAATGCGCATACCAAGTATATGACTTGCCTCACCCATGTCTTTCATGTCAAACGATTTTGCCATCTTTGACTTCAAAGCTGAAATTTCTTCCAAGTGCTTGCCAGCAATCAACATGTCATCCACATACAAAATAAGGATCAACCAACTACCATCCTTAGCCTTCTTTGTATATAGACAGTGATCGAACTCACTACGTTTGTAGCCTTGAGAAAGCATAAACTTGTGGAATTTATGGTACCATGCCCTCGGTGATTGTTTTAAGCCATAAAGACTCTTTAACAACTGGCATACCCAATCTTCCTTGCCTTTCTCAACAAACCCTTCTGGCTGCTGCATGTAAATTTCCACATCTAAATCACCATGCAAGAACGCTGTCTTGACATCCATTTGGTGCAACACCAAATCTAATATGGCAACCAATGCAAGAAAGCATCTCAATGTAGTCATCTTGACCACCGGAGAGAAGACTTCATCAAAGTCAATGCCTTGTTCTTGCTTAAAGCCCTTGGCCCTGGTTTAGAATGATATTTGGATTCATTAAAGTGAACATCATTGCTGCGGACAACCTTTCTGGATTCGGGATCCCAAAGTCTATACCCCATCTCACCAGAATTACCATAGCCTAGAAAGATGCACTTTCTACTCTTTGGCTCAAGTTTGTTCCTAAATTCCTTTGGAACGTGAGTATATGCCTCACAGCCAAAGACTCTGAGATGCTTGTATGAGGGCATTTTGCCTGACCATACCATCTCTGGCACTGAATCCTTCTGCAAAACCTTGCTAGGAGATCTATTTACAAGATGAACAGCTGTTGATACAGCTTCAGCCCAAAACCCATTTGGCAGCTGTGCATTAGACAACATACTTCTGACCTTCTCTTGTATGGTCCTATTCATCCTCTCAGCAACACCATTTTGAGGAGGATTGTAAGGAGCAGTAAGTTCACGTTTTATACCTTTTGACTCACAAAAGTCCTGAAAGGCCTTTGAAACATACTCTCCACCATTGTCAGTGCGTAATCATTTAAGCTTCTTGCCACTCTGATTCTCCACAAGTGTCACAAACTTTTTGAAAACACTAAACGCTTCATCCTTGTGCTTGAGAAAGTAAACCCATACTTTCCTCGAGTAATCATCTATAAATGTCATAAAGTAAGAAGCTCCCCCTAGAGATAGGTTAGGCATAGGTCCACACAAATCACTATGAACAAGTGCCAACTGTGTATCTCTTCTACTGCTTCTATGCTTATGTGGCTGCTGTGTTTGCTTACCATACAGACAATGTTCACAGAATTCAAAATCATTAAATGAAAAGCCAGGCAAATAACCAGAACGAGACAAGATTTCCATTCCCTTCTTGGACATATGTCCTAACCGGCTATGCCACAAAGAAACGTTCGGCTGCTCGGTTACATTGATTACATTTTTAGAGACATTTGATACATAAATCGTGTAAAGTCCTCCAGACTTTACTCCATGTGCTACTGTCATAGAACCCTTGGATATCTTCCACATGTTCTGTCCAAAAGTGGTGACGTAGCCAGCATCATCAAGTAAACCTGTGCTGATCAAGCTCTTTGTAATTGCGGGAACATGTCTCACATTCTTCAGCGTGAAAGAAGAGCCATTTTGAAACTTCAATTGAACATCTCCAACACCTAAGATCTCACATGTCTGCCCATTGCCTAGCCGAACATGATCTTTAGTGGTCACATAAGAAGTAAACCACTCCTTGTTTGGAGACACATGAAGTGATGCCCCTGAGTCTATAATCCAGTCACTCAGTGCATTTCCATCAGATGCTGTAAGAAGAGCTGAGTCCATTGTATTCTTCAAGAAGTAGATGTCTCCTGACACTAGACTGTCATCCTCTGCAACAGTGTTTGTCACATTTATTTCTTGAATCTTCACTGAGGACTTGTTCTTCTCACCATGGTCTTCAGCTTTCTCTTTGCCTTTTTCTGCTTTCCATTCTCTGCAGTCTCTTTTCATGTGACCCTTCTTGCCACAATGGTAGCATTCTATGTCACTCTTGCCTTTAGCACTGCGGGACTTGCTACGAGACTGATTCCTCTTTCCACCTTTGTACTTTTCTTTGGTCCTTCCCCTGACAACTAAGGCCGTTCCTTTGCCTTTGTCCATTGTCCTTCTATTGGTTTCTTCAGTAAGCAGACTTCCTTCTACACCTGCTATGTTCAAACCATCTGGAGGTGCAGAATTACTCAAAGCTGTGCGAAAAGTGTCCCAACTTTCCGGCAATGTGATCAACAGGAACATAGCTCTAACAGGTTCATCAAACTTGACACCTTGAGCTGACAACTGACTATAGATTGTGTTGAATTCATTCAGATGATTGGACATAGGTGTCCCTTCTTTCATCTTCAAGTCAACAAGCTTCTTAAGCCAGTATACCTGTGAAGCTGCACTCTGCTTCTCATAAAGATCACTCAGCTCTAACCATGCTTGATAAGCCGACATCTCGTCTGCTACATTGAAGTAAACGCTTTCTGCCAAAGTCAGCATAATGGTAGAAAGTGCCAATTCATCCATTTCGCTCCATTCATCTTCGTCCATATCTTCTGGTTTTATCCCTTTGAGCTTTATAGGTTTTATCTGCTTCTTTTGTACCAACACGTGCCAAATTTTCTTCTTCCACAATGGGAAATTGGTTTCATCCAGCTTCTTGATATTGTAAAGAGCAGTGTCCTGTGATCCAGCCAGCTACACTTCACAGTAGTTTACTTTCCTGGGAAAAATTTTGTAGAGTTTCCTCTGTAAACTGACCTCTAAACCAATATCAACCTGTCAAATGAACCAAGAAAGCTTCAGATCCTACAAAAATTTTGGCAGAGTCTCCTTTGTAAAATGGCTCTGGTGTACTAAAAACAGACCAAAAAACAGCTCAAAAAACCACTGTCTCTCTGACACTGTAAGCTGCGGGTAAACCTGTCCTGCACCTGTATTGTCTCTCACTGTCCTGTCACTGTCCTATAAGCATAGACTGTGACAATGCCTCAACGGCAGTAAAGCAAAGATGCAATCCCAACTGTCTAACTCACAGACAATACATCCTAGCTGCCTATCTAAGGGTGCTCGAGGGATCGCTCCAAGACCTGTATCACCGAAAGGATCTCAACATTCGAGAATCCCCCAGCTCAATAAAACCTCACTCGACCCTCAACAAAGGCTGCAGTAAATCTGACAGTACATAGACTTCCCACAAAGCCATACATCCACAAATTTTCCACTGTATGTTGTAACCGCTGTGACGGTTGTTTGCTGCGTGACTCACAGCCAGCAAACCCTCAACAGACATACATCATCTCTGACAATACATCCCATGTGGAAGTACCTGCAATGTCAGGATGAAATCTGGAATATCAAGCAGCAAACACAAGCTACCTGATGAACTAGTGGATGTCGCCTACAGTCTGTGTGTAGATGCGCCCGTGTCGTATGTGACACGCCTCCAAGAACTGTGAGCCGTCCTTCGATGAGTAGACAGCCACAAATCAACACTCTGGGAGTGTCGATATCCTCAGCACCTGCAGTCGTAGGCCGAAAACCCCAAATTTGCAGAGTCGGATCTGCACCCGCTGAGACCACGTAGTCGAAAATGGCCTACGCAGAACTTTGTCGAAGCCGAACGGTGGCCGAGATGACCTCAGAATGAAATTGGGGCCGTGTCTTCGCCTGTCGAATTTCACTCCAATCTGAGTTGGTGACTCTAGCCTCCTGCAGTGCTGCCCCGAGCCTCGATCTGAGCTCTGATACCAGTTGAAGGAGTACGAGCGGAAGTGCGACGCGAGAGAGAGTGCGAGAAGAAGAGCACGACGATATGGTGAACTCGCTCTACTGTAATGTGTAGAGCATAGTGAGTTCTTATTAGGTTTTAACAAAAGAATATGTGTACATACCTGGCGGCCCGCCCACTTACCTGGGCGACCACATTGGGCTTTATACCCCAACACTCCTAAAGAGGGAAAAAATGCCCCGGCGGTCCTAGTGTGTTCACCCACATCACTACCACATGTATATGGTAACAGTTGGAGCCTCAAAAAAATTGCCCTAAACCATAGCCGTCCACGTGGACGGGATCAATGGAAGTTCACCTAAGCCTGCTCGATACTAAGGCCTTTTTCCAGCAGGCCAAAAATATACACATCATATGTGTTAGCTTTATGTCACAATGAAGTGATTGTGGAAAGTGTCTTGATAACATTGTACTCTATAAGAGAAGTTCTACCATTCATCTGGAAGGTGCTCTTGGGAGCCTTGCCCACTGGGATTAAGGTGCAAGTTAGAGGGCTTGGCTCTAATACTTGCTATGGCTGCAAAGCAGCCTCGGAAGACTCCCTTCATCTGTTCGGCAAGTGCCCGACTTTGCAGGGACTCGTTGTTGGGGTTTGCAAGTGGGTACGAAGGACTTGGAATATAATCTTTTCTACAAATGACTTGATCTTGGGAGGGCATGGTATCCAAAGCCAGGCTGTTTTGGTGTGTACTCAAATGATCAGATTCTGCCACCTGAACCAGGTTTGGAAGTCCAAAAACGTTTGAGGCTTTGAGGGTAAATTGGATGTTGCCCTCTTTGATGATATTGTGCGATTGAGCACTAAGATCATACAAATGGTTGGAGCAAGAAGAGGGACAGTTGACAAAGATGATGGGTGCAAGCTTTGAGCTGCTTAGAACACTCAACAAGGTAAAAATAACATCTCTAGTAGGTATCCTCGTTATCTGTGTACAAGTCTCTTATGGAACCCTAGCCCTCTCAAGGCGCATGTAGTGCTTGAGGGAAATTGTAATCTTATCGAGTTAATATAAATTCTCTCCACTCACAATTGTGAGTATGGCAAAAAAGAAAAAAAGAGAAGTTCTACTATTCTTTTCTTGAGGAAGAAATAGTGCTTCAAGTTGGCTCTCTTGCATGTGAATAAACGTACACAAAAGTGCACCACTAGACTTGAAGTTGGTCTCAACTTTGATTGTCACATTCCATGGAACATGTTTATAGCAACACAATTCTTGCCATCTCTCAGAGGTGTTGACACTTGAGTATGGATATGGAGTGTGCTTGGTGGAGCGAGCTTTTTTTAATTTCCCATCTTTGCTGCCCACTCCCATCAATTTTCGCCTCCCCCGCTGATGGCCAATGGCCTTTCCTTTAAATTGATGCAACCGAACATGTTTATAGCAACACAATTCTTGCCATCTCTCAGAGGTGTTGACACTTGAGTATGGATATGGAGTGTGCTTGGTGGAGCGAGCTTTTTTTAATTTCCCATCTTTGCTGCCCACTCCCATCAATTTTCGCCTCCCCCGCTGATGGCCAATGGCCTTTCCTTTAAATTGATGCAACCCCTCTTGCTCCTCCATGTTGTGCTACCCCCCCCCCCCCCCCCCCCCTCTCTCTCTCTCTCTCTCTCTCTCTCTCTCTCTCTCTCTCTCTCTCTCTCTCTCAACTTCTCTCTCCCCCTCTTCCTCTCAGTTTGATAATATACGCACCAACTTTG